>NC_056726.1:260288334-260390834 GCF_019279795.1 Protopterus annectens | reverse complement strand
ATTTACAGTCTTGCCCACATTGAATGCATCACATTCATTGCACTGTGCCCTGTAAATCACTTTTGTAGTGTTGCAGTCACCCCCTGCACTGGTCTTAATGATTTTCTTTTAATAAGGGCAATAAAAGCTTTCACCTGGCTGTATAAATATACAAAATGTACAATTAGTTTTACATATTTTAGTGTTTCTCTCATATGGTCTAGGTTTAAATTCAACAAAACCGCTAATGTTCCTGCCCTTCCTATAAACAAAGGATGGGGCTTCACCTAAGATGTTAATCAGGAAAAAAGTTTCCTCAGAAAATATTTTCCTGTGATAATGCCCCAGTTTTCTTCAATAACATTTTTGATACTGTGATAATCCGAAGTGTATGTCAGGATGCAACTATTTTTGCATTTGTTATTCTCTGTGGAATTTCTTAACATTCTCCTACTGGGGTGGTTAAGTGAAGGTGCTTCAGTCCTTTTCAGTTGTATAATGGGTTCCAGTTTGTTTTTTAACATCTGACTTTCATAGCCTCTCACTAGAAAATCATTCTCTAAGTTGTTCAGGTTTCTCAAAAATGGTTCCATCTCTGTGGTAATTCTAGCTAATAGATAGTCCTGGGGCTTCATTACATTATACTTGTTTTTTGTAGAATGAAGACTTTTACTGTGCAGTAATAAATTAACCCTGGTTGGTTTTCTGAATAGATCAGTGGTGATTCTGTTATTGTTGGTGTCCTTGGAAATATGCATATCTAAGAAAGGGGTTGAAGTATAGCTATGGGAATAGGTAAACTTCAGGAAGGGGTTGTTTGATTAAGGTAAGTGATAAAATCTCCAAGCTGCAAGGTGTCACATTCCCACACAATAAAGATGTCATCAATAAAATGTAAATAGCATGTGATATGGTGCATGTCGTCTGTGTTGTTTAACACAAAGTCGTCCTCTCACTTGCCCAGGGCTATGTTAGCTATGCTGGGAGCCATGGCAGCTGCCATTGCTATATCAGTTTTTTGTTTGTAGTGTTTGACATTGAAAGTAAAGAAATTGAAGTCCAGTGCAAGATTAATGAGCTTGCTTAACTTTTGCAGTTGTGCCTGTGTACCTTGATTATGTTTCTTAAAAGCCTCCATAGCTGCTGTTATACAGTAATTGTGATGGAGCACTGTGTACAAGGATTCCACATCATTAGTTAATAAAATACTGTCAGCTTCCTCTGTAATGTTTTTTTATTTTCCTTAAAAAAATCCATTGAATCTCTAATATATGACTTATTATTTTCTGCTAAAGTTTTCAGCAAGTAATCAAGGTAAATGGCTGTGGCTTCAGAAAGGGAGCCTTCACTTGCTACCACCTGTCTATAAGGTGGGTCTTCTCTGTTCTTGTGTGGCTTTGTTATTTCAAAAAAGTAAGGTAAATGTGGGCATGGGCTCCATAAATAATTATAAAGATTTTCAGTAATACGTTTTTCTTCCCATAATGTGGTGAGATTAGTGTTCCATAAATCATATGCTCTTTTTATGTCATCCATGGTAAATAACTCATAAAATCTGTTATCCTCCAGCATGTTTTCTATCTTTTTTTTGTAACTAGTGGTATCAGTCACAAGTATACCTCCTCCCGTGTCTGCCTTCATTATACACCTGGATTTATCATTGCCTAGCTCAATCAATGCTTTTCTTTCTCCCTGTGTTAAGTTATAAAGTTTTTTCTTAGGAGGTTTTTTAATGAGTTTCCTGATATCCATCTCACATTTCACTTTGAAAGCAGCTAATGTTTGATGTAGTGGTGGACAGTAGCTACTAGGCCTTTTTATAGTTTCATCAATAGGCTTATTTTCACTGTCATTACTTTTACCATGAAACTTTACCCTTAAGTTGAGCTTCCTCACAGGCATTTTATGGTCTATCAGTACCTGAGCAACCTCACTCCTGCAGCTTGGTACAAAAGTAAGTCCTTTGTACAACACACTTTTTTCCTCTTCAGTTAGTGCTTTAATAGAGTGGTTCCAGATAAGTGGAGCACCTGTTATTGTGGCACCTGCTATTGTTGTTATTGTAGCTGTTATTGTGGCTTGTTCCTCTGTCTGAACATGCTTATACTTATCAAGGGAACCAAAACTCGTCAGAGATTTGGGATGCATGACTAAGCTTAAAAAGGCCCTTGTGGTAGTTAGCCTAGTAAATGCCTCTGAAACCTATAAATAACATTACAGTTACTGCCAACAATGTCTCTTAAATTAATAATCATGTCAATAAGTAACTCTCATCTGTCCAGACTTTCACAGACTGTATAGATTTTTGACTCATATTTTTAGTCTCGTTCTTAAAAAATGTGGTGTTTTGGTAAATCATTGAGGATTGAAGTAAATAAATATTAACATATATTTGAGTTTCAGATTTCATATCCTTCAGAAATGCAACTTGTTATGTTTATAAGTAGAATATTTAAAATATGTTTGTGATTTGAAGCCCTTTTCCCCCACATTATTTTTGACTGTTCAGAATTCTTGCACTAACAGGTTGAGTGGTATGCATCAAGGTCTTAGTATTTCTCAAAGTAAACACAGTTTAGCAGATATTAATTAATCTAAATTAGGGGCTTTATCAGACCATAATAATAATACTTGCCAAAAGTATTTTCTAAATTCCAACTTGACACTAATATTTCCAGCTCTCTTGTTATAACCCTCAACCTGCAGCACTTGAAACATGAACTTATAAAATTAATTTCTGTCTGATGCCTATATAATGCATTAATTAATAAAACCTCCATTCTTCATGTCATTCACACATTCCATCACCCCAATTTTAAAGTTCTTTTTTGGTTTTCTGTACAGAATTACATTTCTAGGTTCAGGGGTAAAGAATTGGCTAATTGCTCTGAAGGGCAATTTTAGCTTAGCCAAGAATTAAAGGTCAGAATCAAACCATGTATCTTCTGTTTATGAGGTAATGAAACCCATCCACAAAGTATTTTCTAAATGATACTTGACTGAGGACAGCAGGGCCTGGAGTCAAGCTCTTGCAACCACACACAAAGAAGTTGATGGCTGTCAGTTTTGATCCCCTACTTAACTAGTTACACAAGCTAGAGAACAGAGTACTTAACGCTAGTGCCACAACAGAAGTCTAGGTAGTACTATGCTAGCTTACCATGTGGACCATTTTTTAAGCCTAGCTAATTTCACTTGGTGAGAATCAAACTCTGTACCTCTCAACACTGAACCTCAGTAACATACCCAACAGCCTGTAGCTCAAACAAAGTATCCTGCTCTTGATCACTTGCTCACTTTCTCTCTCTCTTTCTATATATATATATATATATATATATATATATATATATATATATATATATATATGTGTGTGTGTGTGTGTGTGTATGTATATGTATTTTTTTTTCACTGAACCATGCCTCAGCTTCTGAACACTAGAAGTTATAGCACTGGCCTGGGAAAAAATCATAGTAGAGGGTCATAAAGAAGATTAATTAAGCAATAATCAATGACTGGGTGTGGCTATATCAGTATTTACCGACAGTTGGTATGGTTTGATCACAAGGGTGAAGCCAACCATGGGTAAATCTTGATATACCCACAAACAAGAGTGAATTATTGTTATTCTGCAATGACATTATTTAAGAAAGAAATTGCTCATCTTTCTTAAATAATCTCTTTATATAATGGCATTTTAGTCTTCTGCATTGTCTTCTGTAGGCTGATATACTGCACATATGTATGGGACTTGCATTCCAATGCTTGCACAGTACATAAGTGCAGTGCAGAAGAAGCAATGAAGAACAGAGAATCTCTGTTACTCTTTTTTCAGTTTAAAATGTTGAGGTTTTAATTGAGACAGAGCAGAAATACTAAGACAATCTGGTATGTTTCTGTTTCTTTAGTTTTGCAGAACATACCTGATTTTCTCATGTTGTGCTCTGTCTCCACATCATATACCAACAGAAAGTCTGACTGTTTAATGGTACTTCATTCTGGTATATGCTCAAGTTACAGTGGGCACTTTGATTTAGCTGTACAATCAGCATGTATATTTTGGAATATCAATGACCTCTTATTGTATAATTTTTCACTTTTCACAATAGAAGGTCTTCATATACTAGATCCTGTATAGTTAGTAATAGGGGATGCTGGTATAGGTTTAGTTTAGTTACTTAATAAGGCATGCACCCATATAAACAGGTCTACCTTTACAGAGTATATTGGTAAATCTAGGAGGAGCATGGGTAAATCTGAGGGTCAAAATTATAGCATTATATCTACCCAAATCCTAGAAAATGAGAGACTTCACTGGTCTTTGCAACCATGGTCCATACCACCGACAAGAGTTCTAAATATGTTTTATATGTTCCACCCATTATGGAATATGTTTGCAGGCATGTTTCATACTAGTAACAACAGTTCTAAATGCATTTTAGTAGATATTGATAAGCTATACTACAGGCAGACAAATCTCTGCAACACACTCATAGTGTCATCTATTAAACTATAAAAAGATCCTTTGCAGTGGAATAACCTGTTCAGTTATTCTCTGCTTACCCTCTATTTTGTTACTTGAGCTTTATTCCATACTCTTTTGTGATTATGACTTTGAACCAATTGCTAGTCCAGCTAACTGACCATGAGACTACTCAAACTGTTGACCAATCTCATGTGTGAAAACATTTCCAAAGCTTTACAAAAGTGAAGGCTGTCAATATGTACTATCCTAAGAGTACTGTATTTCTAAATACTCAAACAGATCTTTCACATAAGTCTGACAGGCTCACTATAGGAAACACATGTTGCTTAGGATGCATAATCCTCTTTTCTTGTTTCTCTGTGAGTTTTCTATTATTTATTTTCTGGAAGTTGCCTTTGTAATCACTATAGTTACTTTGGTTATTGGCATTTGCTATAAGCATACATTCACAGTAAAACACTCAGACATTATGTCCAGTTCTAGGGATGTTATTGTCTCCCTTTACTCAGTCCTTGTTTGGCCAGTCAAGGAGTATAATGCCATCTTTGGAATGTTTCTGTCCATATGCATGCAACAACTGAAACACCCATGTGGTTCCTTACTTAAAGGATATACAAAGCCTAAATAACATGTCCCATATGGAGTGACTCAAACCCTTGTCACTACACCTGATATCCTACAGACTGCTAAGTGTTGACCTGTATCTGGCATATAAGGCATCTTCTGGCTCATTACTAGTGGATGCACTACACATAAGCAAGTCAAATGACATCAGAAGTACTCAGTTTGATTTAAAACTCATCTGAAACATGAACAGAATGGTTTGGAGGGAGAGATATAGCTCACAGAGGATACCATTGCTGTGGAATAGCCTCCTCATCCACACAAAACAAAGTTCATCCCTGTCCATTTTCAAGTGCAGCTTAGATCTATGGATGGGGAACAGAACATATATTCCAGGACTACCTCTCAACTACTATTGGACACAGTGAGCTCCTAAATGCTTCATCTCTTGTATGGGTCTCCTCTAGTTAAGTATGGTATGACGTCAGTTATTCTCATTGGGGGTAATATATAATTATTCACCATGGGATGGGTAAGACCAATCTATAAACAAATGGAATAGGTTATTTTGAGTTGAAAAAGGGAAACTGGCTAGACTTAAAATGGCTTGCAGCAGCAGCTAGCCTAGTACTTACCTGTGAACCTATGACAGCACTTTGGACCCTAACTGATGATATAGTATTAAATATAGACAAATGCAATCTCACATTAAAAAAATGCATCCTCACAGGTACACTCTTCATAGACATCACTAAGGGCTTTGACCACACAGACTACCCCCTCCTCCTTCACAAACTGACCAAAATAAGCATCAGCCTAGATATAATTGCATTGTTTAAAGTCTTTTTCTCAAGCAGATACTTCAAATTCAAAATGGGCTCTTCTGTTTCTGAAAAAGCCTCGCTGCACACTGGTGTCCCTCAAGGATCCATTGTTGGTCCACTCCAATTCTCCATCATTATTGATATTGATAGCAGTGTCTCTCAGAAATACAAACATGTAAATGGCTACTTAGAGGCAGCTGTACCTACCAGAAACAAGCCCCACCCCCAAAAAAATCAACAAAATAAACCACACTGATGGAATCCTTATCTTAATAAGGTGTATAACAAAAGGAAAAATGTCATGGTCAAAATCAGAATGAGCAAATCTCATAATGACAAGAACTCACTAATCAAACTAAACAGAAAACTAAGAGGACTAATTAAACACAATAAGGCCAATTACAAAGTTAAGATAGCTTCTCAGGATAAAGGCAACCACAAGGCCTTCTCCAGCTAAGTTAAAACCTCAAAGGTGACACGCAGCAGTGTGGAGAACTGGTAGTAAATGGTCCCACCTTCACTGAATAGAGTGACATAGCAAACCTGCTGACCAACAAATTCAGCTCAAACTTCAGTCCTGACTCCTCCCTGCCACCCCTCATAAAATCCCTCTTAGCATAATCCCCCAACTGTCAGTAGGGAGCAGGTCATAGTGGTGCTCACTACGGCTATAAACACAGCCTCAGTGAGACCCAACAATATCGTAGGTTGCCTCCAAAATAGCCTGAAGCATGACCTATCAGGACAACTTGAGTAACTTTCTCACTACAGCCTCAAAACAGGCTACATACTAAGCAAATGGAGGATGACAGCTGATATTGCCCTTTAGAAGGGTGGACCATCAACTGCCCCTGGAAACTGACTAGTTTAATATATGCAAAACCATGGGATGAATTATTATGAAAAAGATCAACAGACATCGCCAACCTACAGACACTTGACCCATCCCAATTTAGTTTGTCAAAGGAAGGTCATGCCTACTTCATCTGGTTGAATTAATTGAAAAGGCAATGGATGAAGCAAAACCACTGCATACTACCTACCTAGACCTGGCTAAGGTATTTTGATACAATACCCCATGCTGGTATTGAGGACAAACTCACTGAACTAGGTATAAATCCATACATAACTTGCTGGATTTAGTGCTGGCTCACAGATAGGAGTCAAAAAGTCACGATCAAGAGGGAGGTTACCAGTAAAGTACCACAGGGCTCGTTTTACACACACTCTTGTTTGTAATCTACTTCTCAGAGGTAAAGGCCAATGTCAAGGGCCTTTGGCTCACCAAGTTTGCAGATGACTGTAAATTGGGAGCTATCATAAATTCCTCCATGACACTAACATCATTCAAGAGGGACTAATGCTGACAAATGACTGGTGCCAAAGCCATGGATTAAAACTCAATGCAAAGAAGTGCTTTATAGAACCTTTTAGGAAACCATCCATGCAGGCAAATTGATAAGACACCCCTAAGAGTTGACCCAGTAGTTAGACATATGGGAATATGTGGAGACAGTAAACTGGCCTTTGACCATCATGTAGCCAAGGTAATAAGAAATCATTCTGTGTCACCCAACTTATAAGTAAGGGTATGGCACTGAGGCCCAAGGAAGTTATAGTACCACTCTACTCAGCCCTTATCAGACCCATCATTGAGTACAGGGCCCCCTTTGGCTTGAACCTGACTAGGCATATGCAAGAGCTGGAATGCCCACAGGGGTTCCTAACAGACAGAATGCAGGATATTAATGCAGTATCCTATACAGATAATCTTATTGCCCTATCTCTATAATTGTTGCTATGCTTGGCAAGTAAGGCCTCCTTAGATTCAACCCTGATTTGCACATCCA
Organism: Protopterus annectens; assembly: GCF_019279795.1. NCBI lineage: Eukaryota > Metazoa > Chordata > Ceratodontiformes > Protopteridae > Protopterus > Protopterus annectens. Next base: position 260,383,134 of record NC_056726.1, on the reverse strand, counting down.
CAAAATGAACAGCACCAGAAACAATAGATCCAGGGATATGAACCTTGCTTGCGACATAAATAGAACATGCTGGTGAAACAGATATATGTCTCAAGGGATCCCCATGCATTGGAATAGTCTCCCCATCCACATGAAGCAGACCTAACCCTATTCAAGTATAACTTTGATCATTGGATAGAAAATTGCAAATTCATCCCTGGGCTGCCCCCCCCTGTCTTAGGCTGACAGTAAACATTCCCTAGCTAACATTGGATGGGTTATCATAAATTCATCCTTGGGCTCACCATGTCTCTTATTGACAGAGACCTACAGTAAACATTCCATATCTAACATACCCCCCACATAACTTTTTAGCAACCTCATGTCTAACATACCCCTTCTAACAAACATTCGTCACCAATTAAGATGCCAGTAGTACAAGTGGATGCAACTGAGCTGTGTTGTATGGCTAGTGTTATAAAGGACCTGGTGGTCATTAGCCTAGTATATATCTATGAACCTATGAACTTAAATGAGATGAAGACAAAAAAGGAGGTGGAGTGGCCATAATCTACTCTAGTATCCTCAATTTAACTCATTAACCAATTTCACTGTATATCTATCCAATTTCATTAACACTGGTTTATTACATGTTCTTCTAAAACTACATTAGATCAAATCCATGTGTATCATACTCACATGCATGCCTCCCAAAACAATATATCAGCCCTTAAAGACCTAATTTCCTGGCCATTTACCCATCTCTCCATGGAAACAATTATTTTAGGAGATGTCAGCATCAACTGGTCCAACTCCTGTCCCCTTTCAGGTGCAACCCATATAAACCAATTTTAGTTTACCCAACTAATAATGGAGGCAACTAGAATCAACAAGAATTCTAACAATGACTCAAAAACTCATTGGATCGAGACCACCAACCCCAGAAATGTGGCATTGCACTTCAGCATTACCAACTTCACAGTGCTCTTGGTTTTGACTTAAATTTCTACCACTTGATGATACCATAGACTTCTTCAGTTGTACATTCCTCACAGTTATGATCAACCAAACTCCAGCCAGAAACAAATGGACACAATCAAACCCAGAGCTTTTGGTATCACAAGAAACAAAACAACTAATGAATGACCAGGACAAAGCCTGGAAAAAAGGCATACAAACCACACTGCTACAAAACTATAAAATTATAGACAATTACATAACCTAGCCAAATCCAAAACTAATGCATGCAAGAAGAAATAGTATCTTAACCTACAGGCCTGTCATCATAACCAACCCCACAATTTCTGGTCCACTATTAATAATTTACTTAAGCCCAGCAAACCCTCCCAACCATGCCTACTCCCAAATAAATATGATGGCACTATTTCCAACAAATTTAACAACCATTTCATTACTATAGCCTGAACCCTGTCAAAAAGCAGTTTTCTGACAAATTCACCCCCCAGCCACTCTACTATAGCATTCTCTTTACAGTCAGCTCCCTCCCACAAAATAAAAAAAAACTACTATCCATTATCAAACCAACAAACTAGCAGCCAACTAACTCCCCTCACTCTACCTATCACTAGCAGCCAATGCCCTAGCCTACTCTGTATTAATTCTCATCAACAGATCCATTTCATACACCCACATCCCAACAGCATGGAAGCAGTTCATTACCCTATCCTTCATAAAGGTAACTGCTCATTCAAAATACCCAACTACTGACCAATAGCCATCCTGCCTCCACTATCTAAAATCCTTGAATGATGTGTCCACTCTCAGCTCCTCACACTCCTACTACAGAAAAACCTGATTTCCCAAACCCAACATGGATTTTACCCACACCATATCATTAGCACATTCCAACTATCTTTCTTAAGCCACATAAAAAACTTGTCTCCGCTATATTTCTTGACCTATCAAAAGCATTTGACACAGTACCCCATCTTAAACTATTCACTACACTGGCATCACTCAGTGGATCTGACACTATCATCAGCTGGTTCTCTAGCTACCAAACAATAGAGCTCAATGTGTAAAATGGCAAACCATCCATCCAACCTATTTACCAGTTGAAATTGGAGTGTCTCAAGGCTTAGTCCTCAGCCCCCTACTATTCAAAATATTTATTAATAACTTTCACACAGCCTCTCACCCTGCCACACTCATTCAATATGCTGATAATGCCACCCTCGTCTGCTCAGCCATTACAATATGCAAACTGCAATCCCTCACATAAGCCTTCTCCAACATAGAACAATGGTTTAATAAAGCCTAACTGTTGCTTAATCCCAAGAAAACTAAACTAATGTTATTCAAAATATCAAACTCAGTAAAGACAGACATTCACATTCAGCTCTTTCCAAAACATCCATATAGAAATTGTACCCACAACCAAACTCTTAGGAGTCACAGTTGATGACACCCTAAAATGTTATGCCCACATCCAACAAATAGTGAAAAAGACCCACCAAATGTTAATAACCCACTATAAGGAAAACCATTGCCTAACTGCACAAGCATGCACAACCACTGCAACTGCATACCAACTACTCTGCCTACTATATGCATCCCCACCTTCATCCACCTCCAGTCCATTCATCTTCATAAGCATTGTCAGATTTGCAGACTATCTCTCCAGCAGGACCCATCATTATGTCACACTCTAGCAACTCTTTTGGATGTACTTTCCCAATCAACATAACTTTTTGCACAATATAATCTACTAGCCTCAGAAATGCCCAGCAACTCAGTCTCTAATGTTATGCTACACACCATAATAGCAACCTAAGATCAGAATCCTCACAATTAGTGTCTATAATCAAACAAAGCAGCTGCCATGGTGACACACTCTACTCCAGCAATGTAGATATACTATGAAACAATATACCCTTAAGCATCAGACTAACAAAAATCCCACTATGAGTTCAAAAACAACCTAGAACCTATTTTGTTAAACTCACCATATGGTAATTGCAGCATATCTCCCCATAATCACCCCCATAACCAATAAATCAAACTCCATCCCTCCCCCTAAACCAGAACAACTAAATTAAAATCACCCCATGACTTAATTATCAACCGCTGTGTTCCAGTTACACACATTGGCATATTTCCCCTGATTTATCTACTCACTTCAGAATAAATATCCTAGTCTTTAATGCTACCTCTAACCTTTCTCTTGTCTACCTGCCACTTACCCAACACTGCTTTCTCAAATACACCTGTTATCTCTACATTTAATTGCAGTTACCACCCTTAATACATGTATGTTGTTACTTAATTGTATTTTGAAATCCTGTACATACTGTTACCTCTACCCTCATTATATGTGTTCCTCATCTAAAATGTGAAATAGAAACCACTACACCTATTGTATATACAAAATAAACCACTTTAACTTTTATGTAACTACCTTAACACTGAACTTATTCTGTCATAAAGCTTTTCTCCCTTGGTCTCCCCTGAAAAGTTTTTTTTGTTATACCCCAGTCATACTCTCCCTATAAACAAAATGGAAATACATAAATAAATAATACATTCCCGAAGATGATAAAAGCAGAAGAGCAGCAGACATGGTTATTTACAGGTCTATTCCCAACTTTGCAGACATTTAATCACAGCTTCAAGCAGACCTTAACTCTCTCTAAAAATGTCTTAGAAATTACAGATTAATACTCAACCCCTCCACAACCAAAGGTATGTTGTTTAGTACTCCCAAAAAACTTTACTTTTCTCCAAGTAACATCCAAATCACAGACCCAAACAATACTAAGATAGAAACACCTTTCTCTGTCGAATGCCTTAGGATTTTGGTTAGACCAAACCTTAACTTTAATTTAAATATCAAGAAAAACAGAAACAAAAACAACTCCCTCCTCTTCTGGGCCAATAAAAATCTCTCCCTTTCTTAGTAAACCAACAAGAATGGCTTTTGGAAAAGGAATCCTCCTATCACAGCTAGAATACTCCTATCATTGTTGCAATTTGCAAAAATAACTAAATCATTCTGAAAAGCACTGACAACAAGATCTGCTGTTTCATTACTAACTCTCACCCCCCAAAAGAGCATCATTCCTTGCTCTGTCCAAAGCCAACTGGGTCCCTATTAAACAGCAACCTGACCCTTTACTTGGAGCTTAGATCTTTTAATTATGATGTCTTGAAACATATTCACCTCTGTTATCAAAGCTAATGACTTCTTCCTATTATCTTAGAGGTCACACCCAACCTGCTAACCCCCTCAACCAATTTACTTTGCACCAACCACTCCTTCACTCTAGCCCCCCCCCCCCATAATTTGGCAGTCTTTCCACAGCTAATTAGAAAAACTTACCTTAAAACCAAACTTCCATCAGAATTTACAAGAAAAACACTCCCTCAAAGAAGCCCAAAGCATCTGCATTCAAAGAGGTCATATCACTTAATGACCTTTCAATCTCAATACTGTCTCCACCACTGCTTCTTTGACTACTCCATTTTCTCAAGCCAAAGGGACTGTATTATTGTTGTAACTACTACTTACATTGCTATGTGTAAGGCACACAATATCTTCCATTCTAAGAAAAAAATGAAGGAGGGTGATTTTTTATATATATTTTTCTGTTTTGTTAGCTTTGTATCAGAGACCTTAAAATTCTTTGCAACATTGTTAAATGCTTGTTGCATTATCTCTCTTCTTATATTATGTGTTTTTCCTGTGAATTATTTAATCTGTGCTGTGTCTGAAAAAAGTCAGTTTTAATTGTTGCACTATCCAGGTAAAAAAGCATACAAAGATATATAAACAAATAAACATTAATACATACATAGGAAATGGAGATGCAGTATACCCTGCCTTGCATGCCATCTTCAGATTTATGAATGGCATGAGCAGACACTATACACAAGCACTACTTTGCACATACATAGATATAAATATGTAACATTTCTTCTAACCTGTTGCATTTTTACTTATGTAAAAACAACAAAACAACAAGTAAAAAAGGTCACAGTAAAAGTGACATAGGCAAAACATCAAAATGTGTCTGGCAAAACAGAATCTCACTATGTAATACTGTAAACAACTTTTGAAGGAGAACCATGGGAAATATGCAAATGACTTCAATAATTTGTGAACAGAAACAAATGATTTAACCATAGATATTATAAGTTAATTTATACATGCATGTATCACATAACCGGGGCTGGTATTATTGAAAAAGTATTCTTCATCCCAATTTAATATTATATTTCTAGTGCAAAACTGTTAAGTATTCAAGAATTCAATAAAATGTATTATTATCCCACCTGGCAGTGCATGTAGTCACAGAAGTACATTTTATAATAATTTTCAGTAGCATCCATACTATTTTCAAGAACATGTTCCTCATTTCTGGATTAACATCTGAGGGGAAACTACTCAAGATCACAACCCTGGATCATCAGTGTGATTACAACAGTATCCTGTTAAGGTCCTTCACAGGGTGCCTCCTATTGTGGAGGTAGTAAGATCAACATCTTTGTCAGCACTGTTGATTAATTTTGATTAACCATCTCTCTGTGGTTCAAGGTCTGGCCTATCCTCCTTCTTGGCCAACAACTAATGTTTGGTCATCCTGTTTTAGAAGAGGCTCTAGTCAAACGGTTTAGTCTGATCATCTTCTTCCAAATGGTTATTAATCCTTTTGATGAGGTGCCATTGTACATTAAACCTATGTTTAAGATTTTGAGGTTATTTACATTCATCGGGTGGAAGTTGGCATGCCTTCCACAATATTTTGTTACATAATTCGTTTTACTCTTTCATAGTCACGTGTTCCAGTAACTGACAGTATCCCATGCACATACTCAACATCTCTCATCTAGTTTACATCTCTCATCATTTTTTTTTTCTGTTACAGTAACAGTATACCCTTGGGAGCCTGGTTCTAGAAAGAGTCTGCCCCACTTACCTTCCTCTTATATTGAAATTCATTGAATGGAGATGAATATTTTCCTGTAGCTGCTACTCTGGCACTGCCAACAATTTGTCAAAGAGTGGAGTCCATAATTTCTGTATTTGTGCAACTATTTGGAGATGCTGACTATTTCTCTTCTATTCTAAAAGATTGTTAGAGTCTTTTTCAGAAACCGTTAAACTTTAAGCATAAGTGAAGTGTTTGCATAGGTTAGAGGGGAGGGGGTAGGCAGTACCATTACAGAAAGATAAATGATCTCTAGATATCTTTTTTTCTTCACTCAGTAATAGTGTCTACCACTCTGTCAGCAGTAACACACACAGTTTAATATTCACTAGACACTTGAGTGAAGTTCAAGGAGCTGTTGATGAACTTGTCCAAACCACAAAGTTCATCAAGTTTGGAAACACTTATTTATTTATTATTCCTTTGTTGGGCAGGTTAGTCCCTCTAGGCTAATAACCTCTTTTCAGGGGAGACCCAAGGTGATATTTATATTACTTGAGAAAATTTGGCCGTGGCATTGAGAAACTTCCCCTACTCTTCACGATAGATGCCATGGGATCTTTTAGAAACTTCATTATACTAAATACGCAGTGTAAGCACTTCTGATCTGCTAAGAATGAATCATCGAATGCAATCGCATTTGGAAATTTTTTAGAACTGCAATCTTTTGGGAGCAAAAAGCAATAAAAGACACAATGCTAAATGCAAATGATCACAAATAGGAAACTGACATTTCTTTAACTTAGTTTCAAATTGTCCAGTGTGGTCTTTAATGTGGAATGGCTCACCATATGCACTAGCATCAGCTTGAATCCCACAGTGTACAAAGGGGTTCACAGGTTTTCTTACAAACATACTTAAATTCTACCTTGTATTAATTCCAAACAAACTTACAACAGGCTGCTTTAAAACAATAGATGACTTTCCTTGGTATCATCAACAATGGTATAGTCACTAGAAGTGGAGTCACAGTTTTCTTTGCTGGACACAAACAAGTCCTGTGAAGCATTATCACACAGTGAATGCTGTGATAACATAATACTAGATAAAGTACAGTTGTGCACCTAACATAAATGTAGATGTTCAAATGTATTCACTGTTACAGTCATTACACTTGGGTTATCCTGGTGGCAGGCTACTCGCAGTCGGCCCGAATTCAAAAGTCTTGGTCTGGCGTCAGTTGCTGTCACCTCTTCCCTGACGTCAGTGCGCCAGGGGTATAAAAGATAGAGCCAATGCCATTTTCTTGCCCCAGATGTCAGGTGCCCCCAAAAGGGTAGGCTAAAAAAACATTGCTTATAAGAGCACGCACTAAAATAAACAATACCTTCATCTACAAGCAAATACACCACATAGGCTGTATAGGATAGAGAAGTACAGATATGTCCCAGCAAAGAAAGGGTGGGTGGGTAACCTGGACTGCAACAGTGAATACACTCGAACATCTACATTTATGGTAGGTACACAACTGTACTATGTTCATCGTGTTTCACTGTTGCAGTCATTACACTTGGGTTGAATCCCAAAGCTGAGGTTGGGCGGCTGGGTCTAAATAGAATTAGGAGTGGCTATAAGGCCCTGCAAAACTGCAGTGGCAAAGCCTGCTCTGGATTTAGAGTAAAGAGGCAAGTGGTAGTGCTTAGTAAAAGTGTGCACTGAAGTTCAAGTTGCAGCCTCCAAAATATCCTTGGTTGGTACTCCTCTGAGGAAGGCTACTGAGGTGGCTGCTGCCCTGGTAGAATGTGGTCTAATGCCCTTAGGCACTGATTTGCCATGTTGTGAATAGCAGAAACGAATGCAGTGTCCTATCCATTTTGAAATAGTCTGCTTTGAGATAGCCTTTCCTTGTGATCCTGCAGCATATGTCACTAAAAGTTGCTCAGTCTTTCTGAAAGCTTTAGTTTTGTCCAATTAGAAGCATAGCTGTCTGTGTATGTCCAAAGAATGCAGAAGTCTCTCCCCTTTATTCTGCGGGTTTGGGGAAAAAGTAGGCAAATGAATGGTTTGTTTGAGAGCCACACTGGACACCACCTTAGGCATAAATGTTGGGTTTGTCCTTAGAGAAAGCCTGTCTAGATGGAAGATAATGAAAGGTTCCACAGCCATTAGTGCCTGTAACTTTGAGACTCTTCTTGCTGAAGTTATTGCTAGGAGCAGAGCTGTTTTCCATGATAAGAATTTTATCTCAGCTGTATTGGCTGGCTCAAAAGGAGGCAGTGTGAGTTTTTCCAAGACAAAACTGAGGTACCATGCAGGTATTGGTGCTCTCCTTGGAGGTCTTATGTTTTTGGCCCCCCTGAAGAACTGCCTAAGCAATGGATGTGAAAAAATAGGTGGGTCTGTATTGTAATGAGCTGAAATGGCAGAGGCATGGATCTTAATTGATGAGAAGGATAGGCCTTTGTCCAGCATCTCAGTTAGATATTGTAAAATTGGAGGAATATTTGGAATAAGCATGTCAATTCCTTGTGCCTGGTTCCAAGCACAGAATCTCTTCCATTTTTCTGCATAAGATTTTCTGGTGCTGGGCCTCCTGGCCTCCAAAATAACATCCATAATCGTATTAGAGAGAGGTGTATTCTGAATGGTTACAGTAACCACCATGCAGCTAGATTTAGAGTTCTGAGTTGGCTGTGCAGGATCTGATTGTTTTGTTGGGTCAGTAAATGAGGAATTTGAGACAATGTCCAGGCTGGGCCTTGGGACAAACTCCTTAGGATTGGGTACCAGTGTTGGCGTGGCCAATACGGGTCAATCAGTATAATTTGTGGCTTCTCTTGTCTGACCTTTAGGAGTACCTTGGGGAGGAGAGGCAGTGGAGGAAAGGCATACACTGTAAGGTTGTTCCAGCTGAATGACAAAGCATCCACTTTCCATTCTTGTTTGTAATAAGTCCTTGTGCAGAATCTCTGAAGTTCGCAGTTGTGAGGGGAGCTAAAAAGATCTATGTCTGGGCATCCCCATTTCCTTGTTATCATGCTGAAGATTTCTGGATCTACTTTCCACTCGTGAGGGTCCATGAGGTTTCTGCTTAGTTCGTCTGCCAGAGCATTTGTTTTTCCTGGCAGGAATTGTGCTTGCAGGTGTACTTGGTAGGTCAATGCTGTGTTCCACAAAATCATGGCTTGTCTGCAGAGGGGGTAGGAATGTGTGCCCTCCTGCTTGTTTATGTACCACATGACTGTGGCATTGTCCATCTTTATCAGCAGCTGTCCTGGATGAAGTAAGTCCTTGAAGACTGTCAGGGCATTTTGTACAGCTAGCATCTCTTTTTGATTGATGTGTAGATGCTTTTGGCTTGGGGGCCATGTGCCCTGAATACATTTTCCTGCCATGTGGGACCCCCAGGCATAATCTGATGCACCTGTTGTTAGTGTTTGCCTGGCTGTGGGTAAAGTGAGTGGCTGTCCCTTGTTGTGGTGACAGGCCTGTGCCCACCATTGAAACTCCTGTTGCAGGCAGGGAATGAGTGAAATTAATGATTCCAGGCTGTGACAATGTTGAGTCCAAACACTTTTTAGGTACCATTGTAGTTTCCTTATATGCAGTCTTGCATATGGAATTAGCAGAATGCAGGAGGCCATGTAGCCCAGAGCCTGCAGAATTTTTCTTGCAGATAACTGGGTCTTTGTTGCTATGCTTTCAATGTAAGAAGTCAATTGCCTTTGTTTGTCTGGCATGAGATAAGCCATCTGGGCAGTTGTATTTAAGCTTGCACCCAGGAATATTATCTCTTGAGAGGGTACTAGTTTTGATTTCTTTTCATTTACTGTGTACCCTAGGCAAATTAGTAATCTTTTTACAAACGCCAGATGCTTTAGTAGAATGTCTTTGGTCTCTGCTTGAATAAGGCAGTCGTCCAAGTAAGGATATATTTGAATTCCTCTTTGTCTGCAAAATGCAATTACTGGTGCCAGGCATTTGGTGAAGACCCTGGGTGCAGTAGATAAGCCAATGGGCAGTGCAGAGAATTGGTAGTGCATTGAGCCAGCTATGAATCTGAGGTATCTTCTGCAAGATTGTCTGATTGGGACATGCAGGTATGCCTCTTTGAGGTCCAAAGTTACAAGCCAAGCCTTCTTGCCCAGCATGGGCAGAAGCTGCTGCAGAGTCAACATTTTGAATTTCGGAACGTCCAGAAAAGTATTTAGAATAGACAGGTCCAGAATTGGTCTCCATGGTTTGTCCTTTCTTGGTACTAAGAAAAGTCTTGAGTAAAATCCTTGTCCCTGCTCTTGTTGTGGCACTGGCTGAATAGCCCTCATGTCCATGAGAGATGAAACTTGGTTTTGTGCCTCTGCCCATTGATTATGTGGCAGGTCTGGCATGCCCTTTGCCTTTGGAAAGGTGTGAAAGTGGAACCTGTAGCCCTGAGAGACTATATTTAAGACCCATTTGTCCTGGGTGATCATGTGCCAATTTTGTGAAAAAAGTGCTAGCTTTCCCCCTAAGGGTGCTGCCAAAAGATAAATGCTTGGCATTGGCAGATGGAAGTCATTGGGATTGTTTCCTATATGGCTGTGATTTGTCTTCTCCACTTTTTGAGGTAGAAGCACCCCACTGTTTGGGCCTGTATGAGCCCTGGGGCTGTTGTCTGCCTCTAGGGCATCTGTATCTGCCTCTTTGTGGCCTGTGTGACATGGGAAAGGACCAGTTCTTAGAAGGCCAGTTCCTGCTAAATCTGGGTGGCTGTACCTGTAAGAAATCCTTCACTGTCTGCATAGATTTAGCTTTATCTTCCATTTTCTTCAACACCTCTTCTGACTTAACACCAAACAAAGTATCATGCTGTAATGGAGCGTCCAATAATTTTGCTTTAACATGATCAGGCAGAGTCTGTTCCTTTAACCAAGCATGCCTTCTAATGACAGAACCTGTTACAGAGGCCCTGCAAGAGGCCTCCAGTGAATCATAACCACATTGCAAAGTATGTTTTCCCACTTGATCAGCTGCATGCAATAAATCCTGCAATTCCTTGTTCTCAGAACATTCAGAATTTGTCAAAATTTTCTGTTTTAACAGAGACATTAAGTATTGCTGATATTTAAGCATATGAAACTGACAATTTAAAGCCCTTACAGCCAAGGTAGCAGAAGTGTAAACTTTTTCCCCCCATCTGTCCAGTGCCCTAGAATCTCTATCTGAGGGGACAGGGTTTTTTGCAGTTGCAGCCTTGACCCCTTTGGGACCCTGAGAAATAGTTTCTGGGTCAGCAGCAGGGTTTGTATATAGAAATTTATGAGAATCTGGAACCCTGTAGTATCTGTCTGGCTTAACAGGTGCAGGAGGTAAAGAGTCAGGAGACAGGCCAGATTCTGAAAATACATCATCTACAATGTCTAGAACAGGAGGAATAGCAAGAGGTCTGTGCTGAGGTAGTAAAAGAAAGTCTCTGAGCCTTTTCTTAGAATCTGAATAATCTTGGCTCTCCCAGTGGAAATGCTCCCTCATGGTATGCAGGGTTTCCAAAAATGAGTAATCCTCAGGAGGAGAAGCTGAAGGAATAGATTCTTCAGCATCAAAATCCTCATAGGGAGGAATAGAGTATCCCTGTTTTGAAGGGGAGTCAGAAGAAATGAAAACCTGATCAGAGGAATCGTATTCAGTGTCTTGCCTAGGCCTCTTATCGGGGGGGGGGGGCCCTGATCAAAGTAATTAGGTCTTCAGCCATTTTGAGCATCTGTTTCTTAAGCATGGAAGTCTGTCCTGGAGAATGCTGTACTTGTTTCCTTGACTTTAAAATTGTTTTAGTCTTTGACTCTGATGCTGAAGTTGGCTTGATATAAAGCTGTGTAGGTCTGAAAACACCCTCAGAAGCCGATGCCTGTGCAATGGCTCTGGACCCATCTGAGGGATTAACTTTCAAAGGCCAAATACCTTGAGTATCCAGAGGCCTAGCTGTCTCCACGTGGGAGTAGGAGGCAGCCTGTGGCTCTGAGGTAGCGGGTGTCAGGGGCTGCGAAAGCACCTCACTGAGAACCGGCGAACTGGCGACTGGCCTAGAAGAGGCTTTGTCATCGGTTTTGGACCTTGGATGCCTGTCCTTTTCTTTTTCCTTGCTCTTTTTATGAATTTCGGTTGTCGGCTGTTCCGACGGCATTATGTATTTAAACCCTCGGCCAAAGTAATGAAAGCAAAATCGTACAGACGCTTAATAGTGCATTGGTTAAATCTAGCACAAAACCGACAACTAGCAACATTGTGGTCAGGGCCTAGACAAGGAGTACAGTAAGAATGAAAATCCTTATGAGGTATTTGCTTCCCACAAGAAATACAATTGTTAACTTTTTCTGACATCGGTCTAGAGCAAGAAAAAAGTTTCCCCAATGGGGTACTTAGCTTTATAGAAGACTTCAGATCTGAAATTCAATTTCGAAAATCTCAGGAGTTGGCCGACCGGCACTTGCGAACTGCTTTTGGTTTGGGCACCGTGCGGCAAGAAAGACTGAAGATAATAGCATTGGCTGCATCTTTTATACCCCTGGCGCACTGACATCAGGGAAGAGGCGACAGCAACCGACGCTGGACCAAGACTTTGGAATTCAGGCCGACTGTGGGTAGCCTGCCAGCAGGATAACCCAAGTGTAATGACTGCAACAGTGAAACACGATGAACATCTGCAATCCCCACACAGCTGAATCGATATTGGTAAACACTGCATTGTAACTGTCAGACCAGTTAGTGCTGTAGCATCAGTATCAGTATTACCTTTGTTATCAGCCATCTCAGGGAAAACTGAAGTGACACAATAAAACAAAAGCAGAGTGCCCCCCAAGCAATGTGCAAAAAAGATACAGCCAACTCAGGGAAAACTGAAGCAACACATGTAAAACAAAAGCACAGTATCCCTGAATAAAGTACAAAAAAGAAAAATCCATCTCAGAGAAAATGGAAGAAACACATGTAAAAAAAGCACAGTGCCCCTGAACAACGTGCAAAAAAGATCCAGCCATCTCAGGGAAAGCTGAAGCAACACATGTAAAACAAAAGCAAAGTGCCCCAAATCAACGTGCAAAAAGATCCAGCAATCTCAGGAAAACTGAAGCAACACAAATAAAACAAAAGCAGAATGCCCCTTAACAAGGTGCAAAAAAGATACAGCCATCTCAGAGAAAACTGAAGCAACACATGTAAAACAAAAGCACAGTGCCCATGAAAAGGTGAAAAAAAGATCCGGCCATCTCTGCAAAAACTGAAGCAACACAAATAAAACAAAAACTCAGTGACCCTGAACAACGTGCAAAAAAGATCCAGCCATCTCAGGAAAAACTGAAGCAACACATGTAAAACAAAACCAAAGTGCCCCTGAACAACTTGCAAAAAAGATCCAGTCATCTCAAGGAAAGCTGAAGCAGCACATGTAAAACAAAAGCACAGTGCTACCGAAAAAAAAGTGCAGGAAAGATGCAGACATCTCAGTGAAAACTGAAGCAACACATGTAAATTAAAAGCTTAGCACCCCTGATAAATGTGCAAAAAAGATAAAGCCATCTCAGGGCAAACTGAAGCAACACATGTAAAACAAAAGCACAGTGCTGCTGAACTAGGTGCAAAAAAGATCCAGGCATCTCAGGGAAAACTGAAGCAACACATGTAAAACAAAAGCACAGTGCCCCCGAACAATGTGCAGAAAAGATCCAGCCATCTCAGTGAAAATTGAAGCAACACAAATAAAACAAAAGCACAATGCCCCTGAACAAGGTGCAAAAAAGATCCAGCCATCTCAGGGAAAACTGAAGCAACACATGTAAAACTAAATCATAGTGCCCCTGAACAAGGTGCAAAAAAGATCCAGCCATCTCAAGGAAAACTGAAGCAACACATGTAAAACAAAAGCACAGTGCCCCTGAACAAGGTGCAAAAATGATCCAGCCATCTCAAGGAAAACCGAATCAACACGTAAAACAAAAACACAGTGCCAATGAACAAGGTGCAAAAAAGATACAGCCCCATCTCAGTGAAAACTGAAGCAATGCAAATAAAACAAAAGCACAATGCTCCTGAACAAGGTGCAAAAATGATCCAGTCATCTCAGGAAAAACTAAAGCAACATATGTAAAACAAAAGCACAGTGCCCCCGAACAATGTGCAAAAAAGATCCAGCCATCTCAGTGAAAATTGAAGCAATGCAAATAAAACAAAAGCACAATGCCCCTGAACAATGTGCAAAAAAGATCCAGCCATATCAGGGAAAACTGAAGCAACACATGTAAAACAAAAGCACAGTGCCTCTGAACAATGTGCAAAAAAGATCCAGCCATCTCAGGGAAAACTGAAGCAACAGATGTAAAACAAAAGCACAGTGCTTCCAAAAAAAGTGCAGAAAAAATCCAGCCATATTAGGCAAAACTGAAGCAACACAAATAAAACAAAAGTAAATTGCCCCTGAACAACATGCAAAAAAGATCCAGCCATCTCAGGCAAAACTGAAGCAACATGTGTAAAAGAAAAGCATAGGGCCTCCAAAAAAACGTGCCAAAAAAAATCCAGCTATCTCAGGGAAAACTGAAGCAACACAAATAAAACAAAAGCATACTGCCCCCAGACAAGGTGCAAAAAAGATCCAGCCATTTCAGGGAAAACTGAAACAGCACATGTAAAACAAAAGCACAGTGCCCCTGAAGAATGTGAAAAAAAGATCCAGCCATCTCAGGGAAAACTGAAGCAACACAAATAAAACAAAAGCACAATTTCCCTGAACAAGGTGCAAAAAAGACCCAGCCATCTCAGAGAAAACTGAAGCAACACACCCCCAAACAATGAACAAAAAAGATCCAGCCATCTCAGGGAAAACTGAAGCAACACATGTAAAACAAAAGCACAGTGCCCCTGAACAATGCACAAAAAAGGTCCAGCCATCTCAGAAAACTGAAGCAACACATGTAAAACAAAAGCACAGTGACCTGAACAACGTGCAAAAAAGATCCAGCCATCTCAGAGAAAACTAAAGCAACGCACGTAAAACAAAAAGCACAGTGCCCTGAACAACATGCAAAAAAGATCCAGCCATCTCAGGGAAAACTGAAGCAACACATGTAAACCAAAAGCACAGTGACCCTGAACAATGTGCAAAAAAGATCCAGCCATTTAAGGGAAACCTGAAGCAACACATGTAAAACAAAAGCACAGTGCACAGGAACAATGTGCAAAAAAGATCTGACATCTCAGGAAAAACTGCAGGAACACATGTAAAACAAAAACAGAGCACTTCTGAAAAAGTTGCACAAAAGAACCAGCCACCTCAGGGAAAACTGAAGAGACACAAATAAAACAAAAGCACAATGACTCTGAAGAAGGTGAAAAAATGATCCAGCCATCGCAGGGGAAAACTAAAAAAAAACACATGTAAAACAAAAGCAAAGTGCCCATGAACAACTTGCAAAAAAGATCCAGCCATTTGAGAGAAAACTGACGCAAAACAAACAAATAAAACAAAACAAAAGCATAATGGCCCTGAAGAAGGTATAAAAAAGATCCAGCCATCTCATAGAAAACTGAAGCAAAACATGTAAAACAAAAGCACAATGCCTTTAAAGAAGGTGAATAAATGATCCAGTCATCTGAAAGAAAACTGAAACAACACATGTAAAACAAAAGCACAGTGCCCCTGAACAATGTGCAAAAATGATCCAGTCATCTCAGGGAAAACTGGAGCAACACATGTAAAACAAAAGCACAATGCCACCAAAACTAAAGCAACACAAATGAAAACAAAGCATAGTGCCCCAAACAAGGTGCAAAAAAGATCTAGCCATCTCAGGGAACGCTGAAGCAACAAATGTAAAACAAATGTACAGTACCCCTGAACAATGTGAAAAAACGATCCAGCCATCTCAGGGAAAACTGAAGCAACACATGTAAAACAAAAGCACAGTGCCCCTGAAGAATGCGAAAAAAAGACCCCGCCATTTCAGGGAAAACTGAAGCAACACAAATAAAACAAAAACACATATTCCCTGAACAAGGTGAAAAAAAGACCCAGCCATTTCAAAGAAAACCGAAGCAACACATGTAAAACAAAAGCATAGTACCCCTGAACAATATGCAAAAAAGACCAGCCATCTCAGGGAAACCTGAAGCAACACATGTAAAAGAAAAGCAAAATGCCCCTGAACAATGTGTAAAAATGATCCAGTCATCTCAGGGAAAATGGAAGCAACACATGTAAAACAAAAGCACAATGCCACCGAGCAACGTGAAAAAAAGATCAAGCAAACTCAGGGAAAACTGTAACAACACATGTAAAACAAAAGCTTATTACTCCTGAACAATGTGCAAAAAAATGACCCAGCCATCTCAGGGAAAAGTGAAGCAACACATGTAAAACAAAAGCATAGTACCCCTGAACAATATGCAAAAAAGAACAGCCATCTCAGGGAAAACTGAAGCAACACATGTAAAACAAAAGCAGAGTGCACTGAACAATGTGCAAAAAAGATCCAGCTATCTCAGGGAAAACTGAATCAACTCATGTAAAACAAAAGCACAGTGCCCTGAACAACGTAAAAAAAAGATCCAGTCATCTCAGGGAAAACTAAAAGCAAAGCACATAAAACAAAAAGCACAGTGCCCTGAACAACATGCAAAAAAGATCCAGCCATCTCAGGGAAAACTGAAGCAACACATGTAAACCAAAAGCACAGTGATCCTGAACAATGTGCAAAAAAGATCCAGCCATTTAAGGGAAAACTGAAGCAACACATGTAAAACAAAAGCACAGTGCCCAGGAACAACGTGCAAAAAAGATCTGACATCTCAGGAAAAACTGCAGCAACACATGTAAAACAAAAGCAGAATGCTTCTGAAAAAGTTGCACAAAAGGACCAGCCACCTCAACGAAAACCAAAGAGGCACAAATAAAACAAAAGCACAATGACCCTGAAGAAGGTGAAAAAATGATCCAGCCATCTCAGGGAAAATTGAAAAAAAACACATGTAAAACAAAAGAAAAGTGCCCATGAACAACTTGCAAAAAAGATCCAGCCATCTGAGAGAAAACTGACGCAAAAAAAAAAAAAAAAAAGAAAGAAAAGCATAATGGCCCTGAAGAAGGTACAAAAAAGATCCAGCCATCTCAGAGAAAACTGAAGCAAAACATGTAAAACAAAAGCACAGTGCCCCTGAACAATGTGCAAAAAAAGATCCAGCCATCACAGGGAAAACTGAAGCAACACATGTAAAACAAAAGCACATTTTCCCTGAACAATGTGCAAGAAAGATCCAGCCATCTCAGAGAAAACTGAAGCAGCACATGTAAAACAAAAGCACAGTGCCGCTGAACAAGGTGCAAAAAAAGATCAAGCAAACTCAGGGAAAACTGAAGCAATACATGTAAAACAAAAGTACAGTGCCCCTGAACAATGTGCAAAAAAGATACAGCCATCTCAGGGAAAACTGAAGCAACACATGTAAAACAAAAGCACAGTGCCCCTGAACAATGTGCAAAAAAGATCCAGCCATCTCAGGGAAAACTGAAGCAACACAAATAAAACAAAAGCACAGTGCCCCTGAACAACGTGTAAAAAAGATCCAGCCATCTCAGGGAAAACTGAAGCAAAATATGTAAAATAAAAGAACAGTGCCCTGAACAATATGCAAGAAAGATCCAGCCATTTCAGAGAAAACTGAAGCAACACAAATAAAACAAAAGCACAATGCCCCTAAAGAAGGTACAAAAATGATCCAGCCATCTGAAAGAAAACTGAAACAACATGTAAAAACTGAAACAACACATGTAAAACCAAAGCACAGTGTCCCGAATAATGTGCAAAAAAGGTCCAGCCATCTCAGGGAAAACTGAAGCAACACATGTAAAACAAAAGCACAGTGCCCTGAACAATGTGCAAAAAAGATCCAGCCATCTCAGGAAAAACTGAAGCAACACATGTAAAACAAAAGCACAGTGCCCCTGAACAAGGTGCAAAAAAGATCCAGCCATCTCAGGGAAAACTGAAGCAACACATGAAAAACAAAAGCACAGTGCCCTTGAACAAGGTAAAAAGAAGATACAGCCATCTCTGTGAAAACTGAAGCAACACAAATAAAACAAAAGCACAATGCCCCTGAACAAGGTGCAAAAAAGATCCAGCCATCTCAGGGAAAACTGAAGCAACACATGTAAAACAAAAGCACAGTGCCCCTGAACAATGTGCAAAAAAGATCCAAGCATCTCAGAGAAACTGAAGCAACATGTAAAACAAATGCACAGTGCCCCTGAACAATGTGCAAAAAAGATCCAGCCATCTCAGGGAAAACTGAAGCAACACATGTAAAACAAAAGCACAGTGCCCCTGAACAACATGCAAAAAAGATCCAGCCATCTCAGAGAAAACTGAAGCAACACATGTAAAAGAAAAGCACAGTGCCCCTGAACAAGGTGCAAAAAGATCCAGCCATCTCAGGAAAACTGAAGCAACACATGTAAAACAAAAGTATAGTGCCCTGAACAATATGCAAAAGATCCAGCCATCTCAGTGAAAACTGAAACAACACATGTAAAACAAAAGCTTAGTACCCCTGAATAATGTGCAAAAAGATCCAGCCATCTCAGGGAAAACTGAAGTAAAAAAAAAAACAAAAGCACAGTGTCCCTGAACAAGGTGCAAAAAAGATCCAGCCATCTCAGGGAAAACTGAAGCAACACATGTAAAACAAAAGCACAGTGCCCCTGAACAACATGCAAAAAAGATCCAGCCATCTCAGGGAAAACTGAAGCAACATGTAAAACAAAAGCACAGTGCACCTGAACAATGTGCAAAAAAGATCCAGACATCTCAGGAAAAGCTGAAGCAACACATGTAAAACAAAATCATTGGGCCCCGGAACAGAAAGCAAAAAAAGCCAGCCATCTCATGGAAAACTGAAGCAACACATATAAAACAAAAGCACAATTTCCCTGAATAAGGTGAAAAAAAGACCCAGCCATCTCAAGGAAAACTGAATCAACACATGTAATACAAAAGCATAGTACCCCTGAACAATATACAAAAAAGATCCAGCCATCTCAGGGAAAACTGAAGCAACACATGTAAAACAAAAGCACATTGCCCCTGAACAAAGTGCAAAAAAGGTCCAGCGATCTCAGGGAAAACATGATGCAACACATGTAAAACAAAAACACAGTGCCCCTGAACAAGGTGCAAAAAAGATCAAGCAAACTCAGGGAAAACTGAAACAACACATGTAAAACAAAAGCACAGTGCCCTGAACAATGTGCAAAAAAGATCCAGCCATCTCAGTGAAAACTGAAGCAACACAAATAAAAATAAAGCACAGTGCCCCTGAACATGGTGCAAAAATGATCCAGCCATCTCATGAAAACTGAAGCAACACAGGTAAAGCAAAAACACAGTGCCCCTGAACAACATGCAAAAAAAAAAAAAAGCCATCTCATGGAATACTGAAGCAACACATGCAAAACAAAAGCAAAGTGCCCCTAATCAATGTGCAAAAAAGATCCAGCCATCTCAGGGAAAACTGAAACAACACATGTAAAACAAAAGCACAGTGTCCCGAACAATGTGCAAAAAAGATCCAGACATTTCAGAGAAAACTGAAGCAGCACATGTAAAACAAAAGCATAGTTCATTTTAACATGGTGCAAAAAAAGATCCAGCCATCTCAGGAAAAACTGAAGCAACACAAATAAAACAAAAGCAGAATGCCCCTTAATAAAGTGTAAAAAAGATCCAGCCATATCAGGGAAAAAGTACAGTTGTGTACACTTACCATAAATGTAGATGTTCAAGTGTATTCACTGTTGCAGTCATTACATTTGGGTAATCTTGCTGGCAGGTTGCCCTCAGTCAGCCTGAATTCCAAAGTCTTGGGTCCTGTGTCGGCTGCCGTCACACCTTCCCTGATGTCAGGTCATCAGGGGTATAAAAGAAGCAGCCAATGCCATTTTCTTTAGTCTTTCTTGCCTTGTGGTGCCCGAAGCAGAAGCAGTTCACAAGTGCCGGTCAGCCGACTCCTGAGATTTTCGAGTTCGAATTTCAGATCCGAAGTCTTCTATAAAGCTAAGTACCCCATTGGGGAAACTTTTTTCTTGCTCCAGAACTGATGTCAGAAAAAGTTAATAATTGTATTTCTTGTGGGAAGCAAATACCCCATAAGGGCTTTCATTCTTACTGTATTCCTTGCCTGTTCCCTGATCATAACTTTCTGGATTGCCGGTTTTGTGCTAGATTTAACCAACACACTATTAAGCGTCGGTATGATTTTGCTTTAAACTACTTTGGACGCAGGTTTAATTATCCAGAAATGTCGTCGGAATGCCATCCGACTACCGGAGTTCACAAAAAACGCAAAGAAAAAGAAAGACAATCGAGGCACAAAACCGACGATGAAACTTCTTCTAAGCCAGTCACCAGTTCTCAGTGAGGCGCATTCGCAGCCCCTGACGACTGCTACTTTAGAGTCGCAGGCTGCTACCGACTCCCACGTGGAGTCGGCCATGCCACTGGAGACTCAAGGTATTGGAGCCTCGGACGATAACCCTTCAGATGGGTCCAGAGCCGCTGAGCAGGCACAGGCTTCTGAGGGTGTTTTCAGACCCAAACATCTATACATTAAACCGACTTCAAAGGCAAAGACTAAAGCACCTTCAAAGTCAAAGAAATAAACTCCATGCCCAAAAAGCAGATGCTCAAAATGGCCAAAGACTTGATTACCTTGATCAGGGGTTCCCATCCCCCTCCTCATAAGAGACCTAGGAGAGAAAATGGAAGCAACACATTTAAAAAAAAAGCACCGTGCCCCTGAACAAGGTGAAAAAAAGATCCAGCCATCTCAGGGAAAACTGAAGAACCACATGTAAAACAAAAGCACAGTGCCCCTGACAATGTGCAAAAATGATCCAGTCATCTCAGGGAAAACTGAAGCAACACATGTAAAACAAAAGCTTAGTACCCCTGAACAATGTGCAAAAAAGTTCCAGCCATCTCAGGAAAACTGAAGAAACACATGTAAAACAAAACCTCATTGCCCCCGGACAATGTGCAAAAAAGATGCAGCCATCAAGGGGGAAACTGAAGCAATACATATAAAACAAAAGCAAATTGCCCATGAACAATGTGCAAAAATGATCCAGCCATCTCAGGTAAAACTGAAGCAACACATGTAAAAAAAAAGCGTAGAGCCCCCGAAAAAAGTACCAGAAAAATCTAGCGATCTCAGGGAAAACTGAAGCAAAACAAATAAAACAAAAGCACAATTTCCATGTACAAGGTGCAAAAAAGACACAGCCATGTCAGAGAAAACTGAAGCAACACATGTAAAACAAAAGCATAGTATGCCCAAACAATGTGCAAAAAAGATCCAGCCATCTCAGGAAAAACTGCAGCAACACATGTAAAACTAAAGCACAATGCTTCTGAACAAGGTGCAAAAAAGATCCAGCCACCTCAGGGAAAACTGAAGCAACACAAGTAAAACAAAAGCCCAGTGCCCCTTAACAATGTGCAAAAAAAACCCAGCCATCTTTGGAAATACTTAAGCAACACAAATAAAACAAAAGCAGAATGCCCCTGAACAATGTACAAAAAGATCCAGCTATCTCAGAGAAAACTAAAGCAACACATGTAAAACAAAAGCACAGTGCCCAGGAACAATGTGCAAAAAAGATCCAACATCTCAGGGAAAAACTGCAGCAACACATGTAAAACAAAAGCACAATGCTATGGAACAAGGTGCAAAAAGGATCCAGCCATCTGAGAGAAAACTGAAGCAAAACAAATAAAACAAAAGCACAATGCCCTTGAATAAGGTACAAAAATGACCCAGCCATCTCAGGGAAAATTGAAGCAAACCATGTAAAACAAAAGCACATTGCCCTGAACAATGTGCAAAAAAGATCCAGCCAACTCAGGGGAAACCAAAGCAACACATGTAAAACCGAAGCACAGTGTCCCTGAACAATGTGCCAAAAAGATACAGACATCTCAGTAAAAAAAATGAAATAATGCAAATAAAAGAAAAGCACAATGCCCCTGAACATGGTGCAATAGATCCAGTCATCTGAGAGAAAACTGAAAGAACAAATGTAAAACAAAAGCACACTGCCCCTGAGCCAAGTGCAAAAAAGATCCAGCTGTCTCAGGGAAAACTGAAGCAACACATGTAAAACAAAACCACAGTGCCCCTGAACAAGGTGCAGAAAAGATCCAGCCGTCTCAAGGAAAACAGAAGCAGCACATGTAAAACAAAAGCTCAGTGCCCCTGAATAATGTGCAAAAGAGATCCAGCCATCTCAAAGAAAACTGAAGCAACACATGTAAAAGAAAAGCACAGTGGTTCCGAAAAAAAGTGCAGAAAAAAGCCTGCCATCTCAAGGAAAACTGAAGCAACATATGTAAAACAAAAGCACAGAACCCCGGAACAATGTACAAAAAAGATCCAACAATCTAAGCGAAAACTGAAGCAACACATATAAAACAAAAGCAAATAGCCCCTGAACAAAGTGCAAAATTGATCCAGCCATCTCAGGTAAAACTGAAGCAACACATGTAAAAGAAAAGCATAGAGCCCTCGAACAAAGTGCCAGAAAAATCCAGCCATCTCAGGGAAAACTGAAGAAACAAAAATAGAACAAAAGCATAGTGCCCACAAACAAGGTGCAAAAAAGATCCAGCCATCTCAGGGAAATCAGAAGCAACACATGTAAAACAAAAGCACAATGCCCCTGAACAATGTGCAAAAAAGATCCATCCATTTCAGGGAAAACGGAAGCAGCACATGTAAAACAAAAGTGCAGTACCCCTGAAGAATGTGAAAAAAAAGACCCAGCCATCTCAGAGAAAACTGGAGGTTGGCATAATGGTTAAGGTATTTACCATGCAGATACAAGGTGTACAAGGTTTGATTCTCATATGAGGTAACTGGCTAGGCTTAAAATGGCTCTCAAGGGCGCTTAGCCTAGTACTAATCTATGAAACTATGAAACTATGAAACAAGTAAAACAAAAGCATAGTACCCCCAAACGATGTGCAAAAAAAAGATCCATTCATCTCAGAGAAAACTGAAGCAACACATATAAAACAAAAGCACAGTGCCCTCAACAATGTGCAAAAAAGATCCAGCCATCTCAGGGAAAACTAAAGCAACACATGTAAAACAAAAGCACAGTACCCAGGAACGACATGTAATAAAGAACCAACATCTCAGGAAAAACTGCAGCAACACATGTAAAACAAAAGCACAATGCTTCTGAACAAGGTGCTAAAAAGATCCAGCCACCTCAGGGAAAACTGAAGCAACACAAGTAAAACAAAAGTACAGTGCCCCCAAACAATGTGCAAAAAAGATCCAGCCATGTCAGGGAAAACTGAAGCAACACAAATAAAACAAAAGCACAGTGCCCTCGAACAATGTACAAAAAAGATGCAGCCATCTCAGGGAAAACTGAAGCAACACATGTAAAACAAAAGCAAAGTGCCCCTGAACAATGTGCAAAAAGGATCCAGCCATTTGAGAGAAAACTGAAGCAAAACAAATAAAACAAAAGCACAATGCCCCTGAAGAAGGTACAAAAATGATCCAGCCATCTCAGGGAAAATTGAAGCAAAACATGTAAAACAAAAGCACAGTGCCCCTTAACAAGGAGAAAAAAAGATCCAGCCATTTCAGGGAAAACTGAAGCACCACATGTAAAACAAAAGCACAGTGCCCCTGAACAATGTGCAAAAATGATCCAGCCATCTCAGGGAAAACTGAAGCAACACATGTAAAACAAAAGCTTAGTACCCCTGAACAATGTGCAAAAAAGATCCAGCCATCTCAGGGAAAACTGCAGTAACAGAAATAAAACAAATGCACAATGCCCCTGAACAAGGTGAAAAAAAGATTCAGCCATCTCAGGAAAACTGAAGAAACACATGTAAAACAAAACCTCATTGACCCCGAACAATGTACAAAAAAGATCCAGCCATCTAAGGGAAAACTGAAGCAGCACATATAAAACAAAAGCAAATTGCCCATGAACAATGTGCAAAAATGATCCAGCCATCTCAGGTAAAACTGAAGCAACACATGTAAAAGAAAAGCGTAGAGCCCCCGAAAAAAGTGCCAGAAAAATCTAGCTATCTCAGGGCAAACTGAAGCAAAACAAATAAAACAAAAGCACAATTTCCCTGTACAAGTTGCAAAAAAGACGCAGCCATGTCAGAGAAAACTGAAGCAACACATGTAAAACAAAAGCATAGTACACCCAAACAATGTGAAAAAAAGATACAACCATCTCAGGAAAAACTGCAGCAACACATGTAAAATTAAAGCACAATGCTTCTGAACAAAGTGCAAAAAAGATCCAGCCACCTCAGGGGAAAACTGAAGTGACACAAGTAAAACAAAAGCACATTGCCCCTTAACAATGTGCAAAAAAGATCCAGCCAACTCAGGGAAAACTGAAGCAACACATGTAAAACAGAAGCACAGTGTCCCTGAACAATGTGCCAAAAAGATACAGCCATCTCAGTAAAAAACTGAAATAATGCAAATAAAAGAAAAGTACAATGTCCCTGAACATGGTGCAAAAATGATCCAGCCATCTCATGAAAACTGAAGCAACACATATAAAACAAAAGCACAGTGCCCCTGAACAACATGCAGAAAAAAAAGCCATCTCATGGAATACTGAAGCAACACATGTAAAACAAAAGCAAAGTGCCCCTAATCAATGTGCAAAAAAGATCCAGCCATCTCAGGGAAAACAGAAACAACACATGTAAAACAAAAGCACAGTGTCCCGAACAATGTGCAAAAAAGATCCAGCCATCTCAGGGAAAACTGTAGTAACAGAAGTAAAACAAATGCACAATGCCCATGAACAAGATGAAAAAAAGATCCAGCCATCTCAGGAAAACTGAAGAAACACATGTAAATCAAAACCTCATTGCCCCCGGACAATGTGCAAAAAAGATGCAGCCATCTAAGGGAAAACTGAAACAATACATATAAAACAAAAGCAAATTTCCCATGAACAATGTGCAAAAATGATCCAGCCATCTCAGGTAAAACTGAAGCAACACATGTAAAAGAAAAGCTTAGAGCCCCCGAAAAAAGTGCCAGAAAAATCTAGCGATCTCAGGGAAAACTGAAGCAAAACAAATAAAACAAAAGCACAATTTCCCTGTACAAGGTGCAAAAAAGACACAGCCATGTCAGAGAAAACTGAAGAGGCACATGTAAAACAAAAGCATAGTACGCCCAAACAATGTGCAAAAAAAGATCCAGCTATTTCAGGAAAAACTGCAGCAACACATGTAAAACTAAAGCACAATGCTTCTGAACAAAGTGCAAAAAAAGATCCAGCCACCTCAGGGAAAACTGAAGCAACACAAGTAAAACAAAAGCACAGTGCCCCTTAACAATGTGCAGAAAAGAACCAGCCATCTTTGGGAATACTGAAGCAACACAAATAAAACAAAAGCAGAATGCCCCTGAACAATGTACAAAAAGATCCAGCCATCTCAGGAAAAACTGCAGCAACACATGTAAAACTAAAGCACAATGCTTCTGAACAAGGTGCAAAAAAGATCCAGCCACCTCAGGGAAAACTGAAGTGACACAAGTAAAACAAAAGCACAGTGCCCCTTAACAATGTACAAAAAAAACCCAGCCATCTCCGGGAATACTGAAGCAACACAAATAAAACAAAAGCAGAATGCCCTCGAACAATGTACAAAAAAAGATCCAGCTATCTCAGAGAAAACTAAAGCTACACATGTAAAACAAAAGCACAGTGCCCAGGAACAACGTGCAAAAAAGATCCAACATCTCAGGAAAAACTGCAGCAACACATGTAAAACAAAAGCACAATGCTATGGAACAAGGTGCAAAAAGGATCCAGCCGTCTGAGAGAAAACTGAAGCAAAACAAATAAAACAAAAGCACAATGCCCCTGAAGAAGATACAAAAATGACCCAGCCATCTCAGGGAAAATTGAAGCAAACCATGTAAAACAAAAGCACATTGTCCTGAACAATGTGCAAAAAAGATCCAGCCAACTCAGGGGAAACCGAAGCAACACATGTAAAACAGAAGCACAGTGTCCCTGAACAATGTGCCAAAAAGATACAGCCATCTCAGTAAAAAAATGAAATAATGCAAATAAAAGAAAAGCACAATGCCCCTGAACATGATGCAATCGATCCAGCCATCTGAGGGAAAACTGAAAGAACAAATGTAAAACAAAAGCACAGTGCCCCTGAGCCAAGTGCAAAAAAGATCCTGCTGTCTCAGGGAAAACTGAAGTAACACATGTAAAACAAAACCACAGTGCCCCTGAACAAGGTTCAGAAAAGATCCAGCTATCTCAAGGAAAACAGAAGCAGCACATATAAATCAAAAGTTCAGTGCCCCTGAATAATGTACAAAAGAGATCCAGCCATCTCAAAGAAAACTGAAGCAACACATGCAAAAGAAAAGCACAGTGGTTCCGAAAAAAAGTGCAGAAAATAGCCTGCTATCTCAAGGAAAACTGAAGCAACATATGTAAAACAAAAGCACAGAATCCCGGAACAATGTACAAAAAAGATCCAGAAATCTAAGGGAAAACTGAAGCAACACATATAAAACAAAAGCAAATAGCCCCTGAACAACGTGCAAAATTGATCCAGCCATCTCAGGTAAAACTGAAGCAACACGTGTAAAAGAAAAGCATAGAGCCCCCGAACAAAGTGCCAGAAAAATCCAGCCATCTCAGGGAAAACTGAAGCAACAAAAATAGAACAAAAGCATAGTTCCCAACAAACAAGGTGCAAAAAAGATCCAGCCATCTTAGGGAAATCAGAAGCAACACATGTAAAACAAAAGTACAGTGCCCCTGAACAATGTGCAAAAAAGATCCATCCATTTCAGGGAAAACGGAAGCAGCACATGTAAAACAAAAGTGCAGTACCCCTGAAGAATGTGAAAAAAGATCCAGCCATCTCAGGGAAAACTGTAGTAACAGAAATAAAACAAATGCACAATGCCCCTGAACAAGGTGAAAAAAAGATTCAGCCATCTCAGTAAAACTGAAGAAACACATGTAAAAAAAAACCTCATTGACCCCGAACAATGTGCAAAAAAGATCCAGCCAACTAAGGGAAAACTGAAGCAACACATATAAAATAAAAGCAAATTGCCCATGAACAACGTGCAAAAATGATCTAGCCATCTCAGGTAAAACTGAAGCAACACATGTAAAAGAAAAGCGTAGAGCCCCCGAAAAAAGTGCCAGAAAAATCTAGCTATCTCATGGCAAACTGAAGCAAAACAAATAAAACAAAAGCACAATTTCCCTGTACAAGGTGCAAAAAAGACACAGCCATGCCAGAGAAAACTGAAGCAACACATGTAAAACAAAAGCATAGTACGCCCAAACAATGTGCAAAAAAGATCCAGCCATCTCAGGAAAAACTGCAGCAACACATGTAAAACTAAAGCACAATGCTTCTGAACAAAGTGCAAAAAAAGATCCAGCCACCTCAGGGAAAACTGAAGCGATACAAGTAAAACAAAACCACAGTGCCCCTTAACAATGTGCAAAAAAGATGCAGCCAACTCAGGGAAAACTGAAGCAACACATGTAAAACAAAAGCACAGTGCCCCTGAACAATGTGCCAAAAAGATACAGCCATCTCAGTAAAAAAAACTGAAATAATGCAAATAAAAGAAAAGCACAATGCCCCTGAACATGGTGCAAAAATGGTCCAGCCATCTCATGAAAACTGAAGCAACACATGTAAAACAAAAGCACAGTGCCCTGAACAACATGCAAAAAAAAAAAAAAAAAAAAAAAAAAGCTATGTCATGGAATACTGAAGCAACACATGTAAAACAAAAGTGCATTTAATCAATGTACAAAAAAGATCCAGCCATCTCAGGGAAAACTGAAACAACACATGTAAAATAAAAGCACAGTGTCCTGAACATTGTGGAAAAAAGTATCCAGCCATTTCAGGGAAAACGGAAGCAGCACATGTAAAACAAAAGCACAGTTCATCTTAACATGGTGCAAAAAAAGATCCAGCCATCTCAGGAAAAACTGAAGCAACACAAATAAAACAAAAGCAGAATGCCCCTTAATAAGGTGTAAAAAAGATCCAGCCATCTCAGGGAAAACTGAAGAACCACAGGTAAAAAAAAAGCACAGTGCCCCTGAACAATGTACAAAAATGATCCAGCCATCCCAGGAAAAACTGAAGCAACACATGTAAAACAAAAGCTTAGTACCCCTGAACAATGTGAAAAAAAGATCCAGCCATTTCAGGGAAAACTGAAGCAACATATGTAAAACAAAAGCACAGTGCTCCTGAACAACGTGCAAAAAAGACCAAGCCATCACAGAGAAAATGGAAGCAACACATTTAAAACAAAAGCACAGTGCCCCTGAACAAGATGCAGAAAAAATCCAGCCATCTCAAGGAAAACTGAAGCAACATATGTAAAACAAAAGCACAGTGCCTCTGAGCAATGTGCAAAAAAGATCCAGCCATCTCAGGAAAAACTGCAGCAACACATGTAAAACTAAAGCACAATGCTTCTGAACAAAGTGCAAAAAAAGATCCAGCCACCTCAGGGAAAACTGAAGCGACACAAGTAAAACAAAAGCACAGTGTCCCTGAACAATGTGCCAAAAAGATACAGCCAACTCAGGGAAAACTGAAGCAACACATGTAAAACAGAAGCACAGTGCCCCTGAACAATGTGCCAAAAAGATCCAGCCATCTCAGTAAAAAACTGAAATAATGCAAATAAAAGAAAAGCACAATGCCCCTGAACATGGTGCAAAAATGATCCAGCCATCTCATGAAAACTGAAGCAACACATGTAAAACAAAAGCACAGTGCCCTGAACAACATGCAAAAAAAAGCTATGTCATGGAATACTGAAGCAACACATGTAAAACAAAGTGCATTTAATCAAGGTACAAAAGAGATCCAGCCATCTCAGGGAAAACTGAAACAGCACAAGTAAAACAAAAGCACAGTGTCCTGAACATTGTGGAAAAAAGTATCCAGCCATTTCAGGGAAAACGGAAGCAGCACATGTAAAACAAAAGCACAGTTCATCTTAACATGGTGCAAAAAAAGATCCAGCCATCTCAGGAAAAACTGAAGCAACACAAATAAAACAAAAGCAGAATGCCCCTTAATAATGTGTAAAAAAGATCCAGCCATCTCAGGGAAAACTGAAGAACCACAGGTAAAAAAAAAGCACAGTGCCCCTGAACAATGTACAAAAATGATCCAGCCATCTCAGGAAAAACTGAAGCAACACATGTAAAACAAAAGCTTAGTACCCCTGAACAATGTGAAAAAAAGATCCAGCCATTTCAGGGAAAACTGAAGCAACATATGTAAAACAAAAGCACAGTGCTCCTGAACAACGTGCAAAAAAGACCAAGCCATCACAGAGAAAATGGAAGCAACACATTTAAAACAAAAGCACAGTGCCCCTGAACAAGATGCAGAAAAAATCCAGCCATCTCAAGGAAAACTGAAGCAACATATGTAAAACAAAAGCACAGTGCCTCTGAGCAATGTGCAATAGATCCAGCCATCTGAGGGAAAACTTAAAGAACAAATGTAAAACAAAACCACAGTGCCCCTGAGCAAGGTGCAGAAAAGATCCAGCCATCTCAAAGAAAACTGAAGCAACATAAGTAAAAGAAAAGCACAGTGGTTCTAGAAAAATAGGGCAGAAAAAGCCTGCCATCTCAAGGAAAACTGAAGCAACATATGTAAAACAAAAGCACAGAAAGTACAGTTTTGTACCTACCATAAATGTAGATGTCCGATAGATATGCAACTGCAGTCATAACATATGGGTTGTCCTGCCTCAGGCAGCCCTCGGTCGGCCTGATTCTAAAGTCTGAGTCCGACGTCGGCTGATGTCACATTTCTCTCTGACGTCAGAGCGGCTGGAGTATATAAGCATCAGCTGACGCCATTTTCTTCAGTGTTTCTTGCCCCAGATGCCAGGTGCCCTCCAATGAAGGCTGTAATCAAATTGGAAGACAAAAATAGGTTTCCAGACAATAAATAAGCAATAAACAGATACACCATAACAGATATCCCCAGCTAAGGATAATAGGGATAGGAGTGGACCCAAGGCATAGAGGGGAAGGAGGGAGGGAAAACCCGACTGCAGTTGCATATCTATCGGACATCTACATTTATGGTAGGTACAAAACTGTACTATGTCCTTCAAGAATGCAACTGCAGTCATAACATATGGGTTGAATACCATAGCTTAGCTGGGGGAGGTGGTATGCTCTAGGAAAAGGATGGTGTAGCTATCAATCCCTGCAGGACTACCGAAGCAAACCCTGCTCTGGATCTGGAATATAAAGGGAGGTTGTAGTGTTTGGAAAATGTATGCATGGAGCTCCATGTGGCAGCTTCTAGAATGTGTTTTGTAGGCACCCCTCTTAAAAAGGCTGTAGATGTGGCTGTAGCTCTGGTGGAGTGTGGTCTGACATTGGCTGGCACACTCTTTCCATGGAAGGAATAACAGAATCTGGTGCAATGTCCAATCCATTTTGAAATTGTCTGTTTGGAAATTGCTTTTCCTTGTATTCCAGGGGCGTAAGCTACAAAAAGCTGATCAGACTTCCTACTGGTCTTGGTTCTGTCTAGGTAGTAGCAAAGTTGTCTGTGTATGTCCAAGGTATGCAACAGTCTTTCCCCTTTGCTCTCAGGATTGGGAAAGAAAGTAGGCAGGTGAATGGCTTGATTTAAAGAAACCCTGGATACCACTTTTGGCAGAAAAGTAGGGTTGGTTTGTAGGGAGACCCTGTCTCTGTGAAAAGTTATGAACGGTGGTATTGCCATTAAGGCCTGTAATTCTGAAACCCTTCTTGCTGAAGTTATGGCCAGCAGGAAAGCTGTTTTCCAGGAAAGAAATTGTAACTCCACAGAAGCTGCTGGCTCAAAGGGAGGTAAAGTCAATTTTTCTAGGACAAAATTGAGGTCCCAAGCTGGTACTGGTGCCTTTCTTGGGGGCTTTATATTCTTGATTCCTCTAAGAAATTGTCTTAGCAAAAGATGTGAAAACACAGGTGGATCAGTGTTGTATCTAGCTGAGATAGCTGAAGCATGTATTTTTATGGAAGAGTATGAGAGTCCATTATGTAACATATCTGCCAAGTATTCCAGAATGAGAGGGATGCTCAAAAGTGATGCATCATGACCCTTGCTGGTATTCCAAATGCTGAATCTCTTCCATTTGGCTGAGTAAGCCTTTCTGGTGGATGGTCTGCGGGCTTCTGTTAGTATCCGCTGAACTTCCTTGGAGAGGTAAATTGAGGTTATTTATGGGATTTCCCAAGCTGTTAGCTGTAGAGTCTGGATGTTGGGATGAATAGTCTTGAAGTTGTGTTGAGTCAGAAGTTGAGGCCATTGTGGAAGGGCCCACGTTTTGTTGTGACATATGCTCCGTAGTAGTGGGTACCAGTGTTGTCTTGGCCAGTCTGGAGCTATTAGGATCCCCTTCAGTTGCTCTGCCTTGATCTTTAATAACACTGTGGTCATCAGTGGCAGGGGTGGAAATGCATAAATTATTAGGGAGCTCCAGTTGAATGCGAGGGCATCTACTTTCCATGCTTGTGGATGATATGTCCTTGAGCAGAACCTTTGTAAGTGATGATTGAGGTGGGAGGCAAATAGGTCCATGTCCGGCCTGCCCCATCTCGAGGTGAGTCGTATAAAGTTGTCTGGATGTAGCCTCCATTCGTGGGGGTCCATGAAATTCCTGCTTAGAGTGTCCGCCAGAACATTGTCTTTGCCTGGAACAAACTGGGATTGTAGCTGTATGTTTAGACCCAGTGATTTTTCCCAAAGATTCATTGTCAGTCTGCAAAGGGGGTAAGAATGAGTGCCCCCCTGCTTGTTTATGTACCACATCACAGTGGTGTTGTCTGTCCTTATTAGTAGCTGGCCTTGTTGAAGTTGTTGTCCAAAGGCCTCGATGGCATGCATTACTGCTAGCATTTCTTTTTCGTTGATATGCAGATGTGTTTCCTTTGGGGACCATTGCCCTTGAATACATCTGCCCTCCATGTGCGCCCCTCATCCAAGGTCTGAGGCATCTGTGGTCATTGTCTGTGTTATCTGAGGTTTTTTGAATGACATGCCTGTGTTTAAATGGCTTACTGTGGCCCACCATAGAAATTCCTTTTGTAGACATGGAATGAGTGGAATAATTGCTTCTAGGTTGTTGCTGTGTTGAGACCATAAGCTTTTTCAGTACCATTGAAGCTTTCTCATGTGTAGTCTTGCTAGTGGAACCAAGAGAATGCAGGATGCCATGTAACCCAGGGCCTGTAGGAAACTCCTTGCAGTCATCTGGGTGAGCTTTGCTAAACTTTGAAGTAATGAGTTAACTTCTTTGCTTGTCTTCTGTCAGGTAAGCCATTTGAGAGGCTGTGTCTAGTTTGGCTCCTAAGAAGGTTATTTGCTGGGATGGCTGAAGTCTTGACTTTTGAAAGTTGACTGTGTATCCCAGAGCCTGTAGCAAGTGTATGACATAATTCAAGTTTTTGTCAAGGTTAGTTTGTTGTTCGCTTGTATGAGGCAATCGTCCAGGTGCAGAGATTTGAACTCTGGAGCCTGCAATGAGCAATTACTGATGCCAGGCATTTCGTGAATACTCTGGGCACAGTAGATAAGCCAAATGGCAATGCTGAGAATTGATAATGCTCTGGCCCTGCAAGAAATCTGAGGTATCTTCTGCAGCTGTGTCTGATAGGGACATGCAGGTATGCCTCCTTGGGGTCCAGAGTAATCAGCCAAGACCCCTTGCCCAGCATGGGAAGGAGTTGCTGTAAAGTCAGCATTTTGAACTTTGGTACTATGAGAAAAGTGTTTAGAGCGGACAAGTCCAGTATTGGTCTCCATTGAGTTTCTTTTCCTGGAACAAGGGACAGTCTTGAATAAAACCCCTGACCTTGTTCTTGTTGTGGAACTTTTTCTATTGCTTTGATCTGAGCAAGCAGAGAAATTTGCTTGATAGCCTCTGCCCCCTGATTTTGAGGAAGGTTTGGCATGCCTTGTTTTCTTGGCAAGGTATGAAAGTGGAACCTGTAACCGTGGTCTGTAATGTCCAGTATCCATTTGTCTTTTGTCAGTTTGTGCCAATTTCTTGAAAACAGAGATAACTTTCCGCCCAAAGGAGCTTCTGTTTGCTCCTTGGTCAGCGGGAGTAGAGGAAAGTCATTGAGATTGTCCCTGCGGGGCAGGAGAAACCCCTGTGTCACTTCTTTGGTTTGTTGGTTGCCATTGTCGTCCCCTGTAGGATCCTCTGTATTGCCCTCTTCCTCGGGCACGCTTGTTTTACCTTTGAAATCTTTCAGGATTAGGAAAGGACCAGTTTTTAGAAGGCCAGTTCCTGCTGAATCTGGGCGGCTGAACCTGGAGGAAATCTTTGACTGTCTGTACTGACTTGGCCTTTTCCTCAATGGACTTTAACACATCTTTAGCATTAGCACCAAAAGCTTGTTCTTTTCCAAGGGTGCATCAAGAAGTTTTGCCTTAACATGATCTGGTAAAGGTTGTTCTTTTAGCCATGCATGTTTATGAATGACCGCCCCTGTCATAGCTGCCCTACATGAAGCCTCCAATGCATCATATCCACACTGCAAAAAATGATTGCTAACTTGCTGAGAATTATGCACAGCCTCCTGCAAAGACTTCCTATCTAAAGGTTCAGGAGAGGCCAAACTTTTCTGTAAATCATCTAACAGGAAATCCTGATATTGAAACATGTGAAAGAGACAATTGAGAGCTCTCATAGATAAAGTAGTGGAGATGTAGACCTTCTTCCCCCATCTCTCTAAGTACCTTGCTTCCCTGTCGGAAGGCAAAGGAATTTTGGATGTGGTAGCTGAAAACCCTTTAGGCCCCTGGGAAATTGTTTCTAAATCAACAGCATGGGCCCTAAATAAATGAGAATGGGTTTCTGGAACCCTATAGTATCTGTCAGGCTTGACAAGAGCAGGAGGAAGAGTATCAGGGGTAACAATGGAGTCAGAGTATAAATCATCCAAAACATCAAGCACAGGAGGAATGGCTAAGGGTCTGTGTTGAGGCTTTTTAAGGAAGGTTCGAAGGCGCTTTCTGGAATCAGAAAATTCCTGGCCTTGCCACTTAAAATGTTCCCTAATGGAATGCAGAACTTCCCCAAAAGAAATATCCTCAGGAGGGGAGGCCGAGGGGATGGAGTCCTCTGCATCTGAATCCTCATAGGTCTGGAAGGGCTCTTCCTGGCTTTCAGAGGGAACAGAGTCCTCAGAATCTTCATCTGAGGGCAGAGGGTCAGGGGGTTCAACCCTGGGCCTCTTATCAGGAGGAGGCTGGGATCCTCTCTCAGGATGGGCCTGGGAGCCTCTGATCAGAGAAATTAGATCTGCGGCCATGGACATGATCTGAGTTTCAGGAGTAGTCTGAGGTATGTTTTTAGCAGTAAGATGTTTGGACTTACTGGCTGCCTTGGCACGTGTGTAGGCCTTGATAGACATGGACACGGGAGGCCTAGCCGCTCGACATGCAGGAGTTACCTTATCAACAGCAATGGACTCGGGCATTTCCTCGGTTTCGGTATCCGGAGGAAAATCAATAACTGGCGTCGGAGTGGCCTCCGGTATCGGAGGTATCGGTGTCGGTGTCTTCGGTTCGGAGCGGTGGAATAACCGCCTCAGACGGAACCAGAGCACTCGCGGTTAGTTTTGGCGTGGTGTCGGTTGAAGACGCGGGCCGAGGATGTCGGTCCAGGTCTTTACGTTTCTTAGGAGTCTGCGTTGTCGGTTGTTCCGACGGCATTGTATAATCAAATTTTCACGAAAAAGTCTTCAGCGAACTCCGCCCGCGCCTGAGAGTCGCTTGTTGAAGCGAGCACAGGTGGCACAGGCGAGCGCCGTGGTCTGGGCCAAGGCAAGGGAGGCAGTAAGAGTGGAAATCCTTATGAGGTATTTGTTTACCACAAGACAAACAATTATTTACTTTTTCAGTAATTTCTGACATCGGCTGAGGCAAGAAAAGGTCCCCAATGGGGAATACAGGAGCTGACCGACCGGCACTTGCGAACCGCTTCTGCTTCGGGCACTGCGCGGCAAGAAATACTGAAGAAAATGGCATCGGCTGATGCTTATATACTCCAGCCACTCTGACGTCGGCGAGAAATGCGACATCAGCCAATGTCGGACCCAGACTTTGGAATCTGGCTGACCGAGGGCTGCCTGAGGCAGGACAACCCATATGTTATGACTGCAGTTGCATTCTTGAAGGACATCCCCAGAACAATGTACAAAAAAGATCCGGCAATCTACGGGAAAACTGAATCAACACATATAAAATAAAAGCAAATAGCCCCTGAACAACATGCAAAATTGATCCAGCCATCTCAGGTAAAACTGAAGCAACACATGTAAAAGAAAAGCATAGAGCCCCCAAACAAAGTGCCAGAAAAATCCAGCCAGCTCAGGGAAAACTGAAGCAATAAAAATAGAACAAAAGCATAGTGCCCACAAACAAGGTGCAAAAAAGATCCAGCCATCTCATGAAAACTGAAGCAACACATGTAAAACAAAAGTGCATCTAATCAATGTACAAAAAAGATCCAGCCATCTCAGGGAAAACTGAAACAACACATGTAAAATAAAAGCACAGTGTCCTGAACATTGTGGAAAAAAGTATCCAGCCATTTCAGGGAAAACTGAAGCAGCACATGTAAAACAAAAGCACAGTTCATCTTAACATGGTGCAAAAAAAGATCCAGCCATCTCAGGAAAAACTGAAGCAACACAAATAAAACAAAAGCAGAATGCCCCTTATTAAGGTGTAAAAAATATCCAGCCATCTCAGGGAAAACTGAAGAACCACAGTAAAAAAAAAGCACAGTGTCCCTGAACAATGTACAAAAATGATCCAGCCATCTCAGGGAAAACTGAAGAAACACATGTAAAACAAAAGCTTAGTACCCCTGAACAATGTGAAAAAAAGATCCAGCCATCTCAGGAAAAACTGAAGCAACACAAATAAAACAAAAGCAGAATGCCCCTTATTAAGGTGTAAAAAATATCCAGCAATCTCAGGGAAAACTGAAGAACCACAGGTGAAAAAAAAGCACAGTGCCTCTGAACAATGTGCAAATAAGATCCTTCCATTTCAGGGAAAACGAAAGCAGCACATGTAAAACAAAAGTGCAGTACCCCTGAAGAATGTAAAAAAAGACCCAGCCATCTCAGAGAAAATTGAAGCAACACATGTAAAACAAAAGTGCAGTACCCCTGAAGAATGTGAAAAAAGATCCAGCCATCTCAGAGAAAACTGAAGCAACATAAACAAAAGCATAGTACCCCCAAACAATGTGCAAAAGATCCAGTCATCTCAGGAAAACTGCAGCAACACATGTAAAACAAAAGCACAGCGCCTCAACAATGTGCAAAAAGATCAAGCCATCTCAGGAAAACTAAAGCAACACATACTGAAAACAAAAGCACAGTGCCCAGGAACAACGTGCAAAAATGAACTGACATCTCAGGAAAAACTGCAGCAACACATGTAAAACAAAGCACAATGCTTTTGAACAAGGTGCTAAAAAGATCCAGCCACCTCAGGGACAACTGAAGCAACAGAAGTAAAACAAAAGTACAGTGCCCCAAACAATTTGCAAAAGATCCAGCCATTTCAGAAAACTGAAGCAACACAATAAAACAAAAGCACAGTGCCGAACAATGTGCAAAAAGATGCAGCCATCTCAGGCAAAACTGAAGCAACTCAAATAAAACAAAAGCATAGTACCCCCAAACAATGTGCAAAAAAGATCCAGCCATCTCAGAGAAAACTGAAGCAACACATGTAAAAGAAAAGCACAATGCTTCGGGACAAGGTGCAAAAAAGATCCAACCACCTCAGGGAAAACTGAAGCAACACATGTAAAACAAAAGCAAAGTGCCCCTGAACAATGTGCAAAAAGGATCCAGCCATCTGAGAGAAAACTGAAGCAAAACAAATTAAACAAAAGCACAATTCCCCTGAAGAAGGTACAAAAAAGATCCAGCAATCTCAGCGAAAATTGAAGCAAAACATTTAAAACAAAAGCACAATGCCTTGAACAATGTGCAAAAATGATCCAGCCAACTCAGGGAAAACTGAAGCAAGACATGTAAAACAAAAGCTTAGTACCCCTGAACAATGTGAAAAAAAGATCCAGCCATCTCAGGAAAAACTGAAGCAACACAAATAAAACAAAAGCAGAATGCCCCTTATTAAGGTGTAAAAAATATCCAGCCATCTCAGGGAAAACTGAAGAACCACAGGTAAAAAAAAAGCACAGTGCCTCTGAACAATGTGCAAAAAAGATCCTTCCATTTCAGGGAAAACGAAAGCAGCACATGTAAAACAAAAGTGCAGTACCCTGAAGAATGTAAAAAGACCCAGCCATCTCAGAGGAAAATTGAAGCAACACATGTAAAACAAAAGTGCAGTACCCTGAAGAATGTGAAAAAGATCCAGCCATCTCAGAAAACTGAAGCAACACATTAAAACAAAAGCATAGTACCCCCAAACAATGTGCAAAAAAGATCCAGTCATCTCAGGAAAACCTGCAGCAACACATGTAAAACAAAAGCACAGCGCCCTCAACAATGTGCAAAAAAGATCCAGCCATCTCAGGGAAAACTAAAGCAACACATGCAAAACAAAAGCACAGTGCCCAGGAACAACGTGCAAAAATGAACTGACATCTCAGGAAAAACTGCAGCAACACATGTAAAACAAAAGCACAATGCTTTTGAACAAGGTGCTAAAAAGATCCAGCCACCTCAGGGACAACTGAAGCAACAGAAGTAAAACAAAAGTACAGTGCCCCCAAACAATTTGCAAAAAAGATCCAGCCATTTCAGGGAAAACTGAAGCAACACAAATAAAACAAAAGCACAGTGCCCCCGAACAATGTGCAAAAAAGATGCAGCCATCTCAGGGAAAACTGAAGCAACTCAAATAAAACAAAAGCAGAATTCCCCCAAACAATCTGCAAAAAAGATCTAGCCATCTCAGAGAAAATTAAAGCAACACATGTAAAACAAAAGCACAATGCTTTGGAACAAGGTGCAATAAAGAACCAGCCACCTCAGGGAAAACTGAAGCAACACATGTAAAACAAAAGCAAAGTGCCCCTGAACAATGTGCAAAAAGGATCCAGCCATCTGAGAGAAAACTGAAGCAAAACAAATAAAACAAAAGCACAATGCCCCTGAGGCAGGTACAAAAATGATCCAGCCATCTCAGGGAAAATTGAAGCAAAACATGCAAAACAAAAGCACAGTGCCCCTGAACAATGTGCAAAAATGATCCAGCCATCTCAGGGAAAACTGAAGCAACACATGTAAAACAAATGCTTAGTACCCCTGAACAATGTGAAAAAAAGATCCAGCCATCTCAGGGAAAACTGAAGCAACATATGTAAAACAATAGCACAGTGCCCCTGAACAATGTGCAAAACAGATAAAGCCATCTCAGAGAAAACGGAAGCAACACATTTAAAACAAAAGCAGAGTGCCCCTGACCAAGGTGCAGAAAAGATCCAGCCATCTCAGGGAAAACTGAAGCAACACATGTAAAACAAAAGCACAGTGCCTCTGAACAATGTGCAATAGATCCAGCCATCTGAGGGAAAACTGAAAGAACAAATGTAAAACAAAAGCACAGTGCCCCAGAGCCAAGTGCAAAAAAGATTCAGCTGTCTCAGGGAAAACTGAAGCAACACATGTAAAACAAAACCACAGTGCCCCTGAACAAGGTGCAGAAAAGATCCAGCCGTCTCAAGGAAAAAGTACAGTTTTGTACCTACCATAAATGTAGATGTCCGATAGATATGCAACTGCAGTCATAACATATGGGTTGTCCTGCCTCAGGCAGCCCTCGATCGGCCGGATTCCAAAGTCTGGGTCTGACGTCGGCTGATGTCGCATTTCTCCGGCGTCAGAGCGGCTGGACATTACAAGCATCAGCGATGCCATTTTCTTCAGTGTTTCTTGCCCCAGATGCCAGGTGCCTCCAAGGAAGGCTGTAATCAAATTGGAAAGACAAAACAGGATTCCAGACAAATAAATGAGCAATAAAGAGATACACCATAACAGATATCCCCAGCTAAGAGAAACAGGGGTAGGAGCGGACCCTAAGGCATAGGGGAATGGAGGGAGGAAAAATCCGACTGCAGTTGCATATCTATTGACATCTACATTTATGGTAGGTACAAAACTGTACTATGTCCTTCAAGAATGCAACTGCAGTCATAACATATGGGTAGAATACCATAGCTTAGCTGGGGAGGAGAATCTCTAGGAAAAGAGAAGGTGTGGCAATCAAACCCTGCAGGACTGCTGGAAGCAAAGCCTGCTCTGGATCTGGAATATAGGGGAGATTGCAAGTTTGGAGAATGTATGCACAGAGCTCCATGTAGCAGCCTAGAATGTTCTTTGTAGTCACCTTAAGAATGCTGTAGAGGTGGCTGTAGCTCTGGTGGAATGTGGTCTGACATTGGCTGGAACAGTCTTTCCATGAAAGGAATAACAGAATCTGATGCAATGTCAATCCATTTTGAAATAGTCTGTTTGAAATTGCTTTTCCTTGGACTGCAGGAAGCGTAGTTACAAAAGTTGTTCAGACTTCCTACTGGTCTTGGTTCTGTCCAGTAGTATCGAAGTTGTCTGTGAATGTCAAGGTATGTAACAGTCTTTCCCCTTATTCTCAGGATTGGGAAGAAAGCAGGCAGATGAATAGCTTGATTTAAAGAAACCTAGATACCACCTTTGGCATAAAAGTAGGGTTGGTCCTTAATGAAACCCTATCTTGTGGAAAATTATGAGCGGTGGTATTGCCATTAGGGACTGTAGTTCCAAAACCCTTCTTGCTGAGGTAATTGCCAACAGGAAAGCTGTCTTCCATGAGAGAAATTGCAAGTCAACTGAAGCTGCTGGGCTCAATGGAGGTAGAGTCAGTTTCTAGGACAAAATTGAGGTCCCAGGCTGGCACTGGAGCCTTTCTTGGTGGCAAATGTTATTCCCCTGAGAGAATTGCCTTAGCAAAGGATGTGAAAAGACAAGCGGATCAGTGTTATATCTAGCTGAAATAGCTAATGCATGTATCTTTATGGAAGAATATGAAAGTCCATTCTTTAGCATATCTGCCAAATATCCAGGATGAGTGGGATGTTCAATAATGATGCATCATGTCCTTGCTGGTATTCCAAATGCTGAATCTCTTCCATTTTGCTAAGTAAACCTTTCTGGATGGTCTTGAGCCTCTGTTAGTATCCGCTGAACTTCCTTGGAGAGAGATAGGTTGATGGGTTGGGAGTTATTCATGGGATCTCCCAGGCTGTTAGCTGCAGTGTCTGAGGGTTTGGATGCATGTTTGTTTTACAAGTTGTGTTGAGTCAAAGAAGTAACAAGGGAGGCCATTGGGAAGGCCCCTGCCCACTTCTTGGTGTTCTTGGTGTGAACACTTATGCTCCGTGGTAGTAGTGGATACCAGTGTTGTCTTGGCCAGTCAGGAGCTAGCTATTTAGGATCCCCTAGGATCCTTGGGTCTCTCTGTACTTTGATCTTTTAAGTAATACTGGGGTCATCAGTGGCAGAGGGTGACGAGGTGGGAATCATAGGAATTACCATAATTACAGGCAGTTCCCAGTTGAGGTGTTAGACGAGAGCATCTGGCCCATTTTCCAGAAAAGCTTTGTGGATGGCATTAATGGTATCCCTTAGTCCTTGAGCAAATTTTTTGTAGATGATGGTTGAGGTGAGAGCAAATAGGTCTACTTCGGCTGCCTACTTCTGGCCTGCCCCGTATCGGTCTACTTCTGGCCCCTGCCTTGCCGAAGTGAAGTGAGCTGTGTGAAGATCTTCAGATGTACACTCCCTTCACTAGGTGTGGATCACCAATGGATCTGTTAGAAATTCC
This sequence comes from Protopterus annectens, assembly GCF_019279795.1. NCBI lineage: Eukaryota > Metazoa > Chordata > Ceratodontiformes > Protopteridae > Protopterus > Protopterus annectens. The sequence goes on along the minus strand of NC_056726.1, from coordinate 260,342,264 downwards.
TGCTGCTTAGGCTGTCCGCCTGATATAGCACATTGTTGTCTTTGCTTTGCCTGGAACAAACTGAGTTAGGGGTACTTAACTGAATGTTTTAAAGGCTCAGTGATTTTTCCCAAAGATGCATTGTCAGTCTGCCGGGCAAGGGGGTAAGAATGGGGTGCCCCCCTTGCATTTGTTTATATACCACATCACTAGGTAAGGTAAATGTCTGTCATTATCAGTAAATGGCCACTGAATGAAAACAAAACTGAACATTTCCTGAACAGACTAACAGATCCAGCCTCATGCTCAGGTCTGAAACTGTGGCACATCAGTTGAAGACAATAAAGCACACACCATAGGAACTGTAGGAAATCAAGCTCAGCACTGAGACCATATGTACAGAAGCTTTCTCAGTGTACTTGCTAAGGAAAAGAAGCAACACATGTAACCCAGGGCCTGTGAACTCCTTGCAGTCATCTGGGAAACCAAACTAAATAAAACTTCTCTTGCTTGTTTCTTTAGGTGAAAATGAGAGGCACTGGGGCTCCTAAAACAGATTTGCTGGGATGCTGAAGCTTGAAGTTGATGTGTATCCCAGGAAGCTTGGAAAAAGTATTCACAAACACAATGTAACATGAAAGCCAAAATAGATTTTCAGCCTGCAATGAGCAAACTGAAACCAGGCGTGAATACTCTGCATAAAACAAAAGCACATGCTGAGAATTGATGTGCTCTGGCCCTGCAAGAAATCTGAATATCTTCTGCAGCTGTGTCTGAAAAGGGAAACCCTTGAGGTAGTAATAAATGCCCAGCATGGGTGCTGAACACATGTGAAGTACAGAAAGAACAAAGTATTAGTCTCCATTGAGCTGGAAAAAGACAGCTGTGCCCTGGCCTTGTTCAACTGGTCAGCAGAGATTTGCTTGATAGCTCTGCCCTCTGGTGAGTGGGTTGGCATGCCTTGTTTTCTTGTAAAGTATGAAAAAACCTGTAAGGAAAATGTCCAAAACATTTGTCCAGTCAATCTGTGCCAACTGAACAGAATGAGCCAGCTGTATAATAGAAAATCATTAATTGGTAAAACAAAACCCGATGTCACTTCTGGTTGCCACCAGAACAGATCCTCTGTAGCCTCTCAGGGCTGTTCATTTGAAACGGGAAAAAGGACCAGTTTTTTAAAGGCCAATTCCACAATCTAGGGTTGAACTGGAAACTTCACAAAACTGAAGCTTTCCTCGTGGACAAACAAATCCAGCATTAGCAAAAGTGCTCAAAGGTGCATCAGAATGCCACATGATCTTAGAGGTTGGTTTAACACAATGTCAAGAGCCCCTGTCATAGTGCCCTCTGGATTTATGCATCATATCCACACTCAGGAATGATTGCCCAACTGCTAAGGGAGTACAGCCTCTGCAAAGCTTCCTAAAAAAGGATCAGGAGAATGCAAAATCTTTAACAGAAATCCTGATACTGAACAAAAAAAAAGCAATTCAAAAGCCAAAGAAAAAGGTGGAGTGTAAAACAGCATCTCTCATCTGAACTTCCCTGTCAAAAAGCAAAGCCATCCCTGAGAAATGTTTCCAAACACATATGCCTGAATAAAAAGAAGCCATCTCTGGGACCCTGTAAAACACAAGTGTGACAAAGATAAGAATCAGGGCATCTAAAGTCAAATATAAAACAAGAAAAGCACAGGAGGAATAGCAGCCTGTGCTGCACAAGAAACAAAAATTCTGGAAAAAACTGGCCTTGCCAAAATGTCATGGAGCAGAACTTAAAAAAATCAAAGGCAGTGCTCTGCATCCATCATGCTGGAAGACTGGCCATCAGGACAGATCCTCAGAATCTTCATCTGAAAAAGCATCAGGGCCACCAGAAAAAAATCCTCTCTCAGGAAAATGGGCCTGGAACCTCTAACAAAAGTATGTCAGCAACAAGGCATAAGTGCCTCAAGTACTGAAGGCTTTAGCAAAGATGCTTGGTCTTGCCTGGCTGTTAGCTATAAAAACAGATAAGGCCTAGCCCACAGTCTGAATCTCAGCAATCGGGCACTGGACACAAAAAAATCAAAACACTGCCTGATATCCGGGTGATATGTCAAAGTGGTGTCTTGTTCCTAATCATCTCAGGGAACGAACACAAAGGTATTTTGTGACAAAAAGATCCAGTCCTCAGGGAAAAGTTCGCATGTCAAAGTTGCCCCAATATGCATCCACAAAAATCTCTTCTCACGTGAGAGTCTGCCACTTGTTAAAAATGCAAAAGGCAACATTAGAAAAAACAGAAATCTTAGGGTGTTGACACACAAAAGACAATGTAACTTTCAGTAACTGAACAAGGTAAAAAAACAGCATGCCAGCTGATGACTTCAAATCGAAAAACAAAAGCACCCCCGGCATAAGCTTCTGTTCAGGGCACAGCTGGCAACTGAAAAAAAATCCATCTCCAGGGCTCTGGCAACACATCAGCTCTTAGAGAACTGCCAAGTGCCTGACAGGACAAAGCCAGATCTTATGACTCGACTGAGCAACACATGTAAAACAAAAGCACAGTCTATCTTAACATGGTAAAAAAAGATCCAGTAGCCATCTAGGAAAAAACTACAACACAATAAAATAAAAAGCAGAATGCCCTTTTTGTTACAGTGTAAAAAATATCCAGCCATCTCAGGGAAAACTGAAGCTAATAAAAGATAGAACAAAAGCACAGTGTCCACAAACAAGGTGCAAAAAGATCCAGCCATCTCTATGAAAACTGAAGCCACACATGTAAAAACAAAGTGCATCTGAATCAATGTACAAAAAGATCCAGCCATCTCAGGAAAACTGAAGAACACATGTAAAATAAAAGCACAGTGTCCCTGAACATTGTGGAAAAGTATCCAGCCATTTCTAGGGAAAACTGGGCTAGCAGCATGTAAAACAAAAGCACAGTTCACCTGAACATGGTGCAAAAAAGATCCAGCCATCTCAGGAAAAACTGAAGCAACACAAATAAAACAAAAACAGAATGCCCCTTAATAAAAAGGTGTAAAAATATCCAGCCATCTCAGGAAAACTGAAGAACCACAGTGAAAAAGCACAGTGTCCTTGAACAATGTACAAAAATGATCCAGCCATCTCTAGGAAAAACTGAAGAAACACACATGTAAAACAAAAGCAAGGTACCCCTGAACAATGTGAAAAAAAAGATCCAGCCATCTCAGGAAGAAATTGAAAGCAAGACAAATAAAACAAAAGCAGTACTGAAGAATGCCCCTTATTAAAGGTGTAAAAATATCCAGCAATCTCATAGGAGAAACTGAAGAACACGTAAAACAAAAGCACAGTGCCTCTGAACAATGTGCAAATAAGATCCTTCCACAGGGAAAGCGAAAGCGGCACATGTAAAACAAAGGGTGCAGTACCCCTGAAGAATGTAAAAGGCCAGCCATCTCAAGAAAATTGCAGCAACACATGTAAAACAAAAGTGCAGTGCCCTGAAGAACAATGTACAAAAAAGATCCGGCAATCTACGGGAAAACTGAATCAACACATATAAAATAAAAGCAAATAGCCCCTGAACAACATGCAAAATTGATCCAGCCATCTCAGGTAAAACTGAAGCAACACATGTAAAAGAAAAGCATAGAGCCCCCAAACAAAGTGCCAGAAAAATCCAGCCAGCTCAGGGAAAACTGAAGCAACAAAAATAGAACAAAAGCATAGTGCCCACAAACAAGGTGCAAAAAAGATCCAGCCATCTCATGAAAACTGAAGCAACACATGTAAAACAAAAGCACAATGCCCTGAACAAAAAAAAAAAAGCTATGTCATGGAATACTGAAGCAACACATGTAAAACAAAAGTGCATCTAATCAATGTACAAAAAAGATCCAGCCATCTCAGGGAAAACTGAAACAACACATGTAAAATAAAAGCACAGTGTCCTGAACATTGTGGAAAAAAGTATCCAGCCATTTCAGGGAAAACTGAAACAGCACATGTAAAACAAAAGCACAGTTCATCTTAACATGGTGCAAAAAAAAAGATCCAGCCATCTCAGGAAAAACTGAAGCAACACAAATAAAACAAAAGCAGAATGCCCCTTATTAAGGTGTAAAAAATATCCAACCATCTCAGGGAAAACTGAAGAACCACAGGTAAAAAAAAAGCACAGTGCCCCTGAACAATGTACAAAAATGATCCAGCCATCTCAGGGAAAACTGAAGCAACACATGTAAAACAAAAGCTTAGTACCCCTGAAAAATGTGAAAAAAAGATCCAGCCATCTCAGGAAAAACTGAAGCAACACAAATAAAACAAAAGCAGAATGCCCCTCATTAAGGTGTAAAAAATATCCAGCCATCTCAGGGAAAACTGAAGAACCACAGGTAAAAAAAAAAGCACAGTGCCTCTGAACAATGTGCAAAAAAGATCCTTCCATTTCAGGGAAAACAAAAGCAGCACATGTAAAACAAAAGTGCAGTACCCCTGAAGAATGTAAAAAAAGACCCAGCCATCTCAGAGAAAATTGAAGCAACACATGTAAAACAAAAGTGCAGTACCCCTGAAGAATGTGAAAAAAGATCCAGCCATCTCAGAGAAAACTGAAGCAACACGTAAAACAAAAGCATAGTACCCCCAAACAATGTGCAAAAAAGATCCAGTCATCTCAGGAAAAACTGCAGCAACACATGTAAAACAAAAGCACAGCGCCCTCAACAATGTGCAAAAAAGATCCAGCCATCTCAGGGAAAACTAAAGCAACACATGCAAAACAAAAGCACAGTGCCCAGGAACAACGTGCAAAAATGAACTGACATCTCAGGAAAAACTGCAGCAACACATGTAAAACAAAAGCACAATGCTTTTGAACAAGGTGCTAAAAAGATCCAGCCACCTCAGGGACAACTGAAGCAACAGAAGTAAAACAAAAGTACAGTGCCCCCATACAATTTGCAAAAAAGATCCAGCCATTTCAGGGAAAACTGAAGCAACACAAATAAAACAAAAGCACAGTGCCCCCGAACAATGTGCAAAAAAGATGCAGCCATCTCAGGGAAAACTGAAGCAACTCAAATAAAACAAAAGCAGAATTCCCCCAAACAATCTACAAAAAAGATCCAGCCATCTCAGAGAAAACTAAAGCAACACATGTAAAACAAAAGCACAATGCTTTGGAACAAGGTGCAATAAAGAACCAGCCACCTCAGGGAAAACTGAAGCAACACATGTAAAACAAAAGCAAAGTGCCCCTGAACAATGTGCAAAAAGGATCCAGCCATCTGAGAGAAAACTGAAGCAAAACAAATAAAACAAAAGCACAATGCCCCTGAGGCAGGTACAAAAATGATCCAGCCATCTCTAGGAAAATTGAAGCAAAACATGCAAAACAAAAGCACAGTGCCCCTGAACAATGTGCAAAAATGATCCAGCCATCTCAGGGAAAACTGAAGCAACACATGTAAAACAAATGCTTAGTACCCCTGAACAATGTGAAAAAAAGATCCAGCCATCTCAGGGAAAACTGAAGCAACATATGTAAAACAAAAGCACAGTGCCCCTGAACAATGTGCAAAAAAGATAAAGCCATCTCAGAGAAAACGGAAGCAACACATTTAAAACAAAAGCAGAGTGCCCCTGACCAAGGTGCAGAAAAGATCCAGCCATCTCAGGGAAAACTGAAGCAACACATGTAAAACAAAAGCACAGTGCCTCTGAACAATGTGCAATAGATCCAGCCATCTGAGGGAAAACTGAAAGAACAAATGTAAAACAAAAGCACAGTGCCCCAGAGCCAAGTGCAAAAAAGATTCAGCTGTCTCAGGGAAAACTGAAGCAACACATGTAAAACAAAACCACAGTGCCCCTGAACAAGGTGCAGAAAAGATCCAGCCGTCTCAAGGAAAAAGTACAGTTTTGTACCTACCATAAATGTAGATGTCCAATAGATATGCAACTGCAGTCATAACATATGGGTTGTCCTGCCTCAGGCAGCTCTCGGTCGGCCGGATTCCAAAGTCTGGGTCCGACATCGGCTGATGTCGCATTTCTCTCCGACATCAGAGCGGCTGGAGTACATAAGCATCAGCTGATGCCATTTTCTTCAGTGTTTCTTGCCCCAGATGCCAGGTGCCCTCCAAGGAAGGCTGTAATCAAATTGGAAGACAAAAACAGGATTCCAGACAAATAAATGAGCAATAAACGGATACACCATAACAGATATCCCCAGCTAAGAGAAACAGGGGTAGGAGTGGACCCTAGGCTTAGAGGGGAATGGAGGGAGGGAAAATCCGACTGCAGTTGCATGTCTCTCGGACATCTACATTTATGGTAGGTACAAAACTGTACCATGTCCTTCAAGAATGCAACTGCAGTCATAACATGTGGGTAGAATACCATAGCTTAGCTGGGGGAGGAGGAATGCTCTAGGAAAGAGAAGGTGTGGCAATCAAACCCTGCAGGACTGCCGAAGCAAAGCCTGCTCTGGATCTCGAGTATAGAGGGAGATTGTAGTGTTTGGAGAATGTATGCACGGAGCTCCATGTAGCAGCTTCTAGAATGTTCTTAGTAGGCACCCCTCTTAAGAATGCTGTAGAGGTGGCTGTAGCTCTGGTGGAATGTGGTCTGACATTGGCTGGAACAGTCTTTCCATGAAAGGAATAACAGAATCTGATGCAATGTCCAATCCATTTTGAAATAGTCTGTTTTGAAATTGCTTTTCCTTGACTGCAGGGCGTAAGCTACAAAAGTTGTTCAGACTTCCTACTGGTCTTGGTTCTGTCCAGGTAGTATCGAAGTTGTCTGTGAATGTCCAAGGTATGTAACAGTCTTTCCCTTATTCTCAGGATTGGGGAAGAAAGCAGGCAGATGAATAGCTTGATTTAAAGAAACCCTAGATACCACCTTTGGCATAAAAGTAGGGTTGGTCCTTAATGAAACCCTATCTCTGTGGAAAATTATGAACGGTGGTATTGCCATTAGGGCCTGTAGTTCCGAAACCCTTCTTGCTGAGGTAATTGCCAACAGGAAAGCTGTCTTCCATGAGAGAAATTGCAAGTCAACTGAAGCTGCTGGCTCAAATGGAGGTAGAGTCAGTTTTTCTAGGACAAAATTGAGGTCCCAGGCTGGCACTGGAGCCTTTCTTGGTGGCTTAATGTTATTGATTCCCCTGAGGAATTGCCTTAGCAAAGGATGTGAAAAGACAGGCGGATCAGTGTTATATCTAGCTGAAATAGCTGATGCATGTATCTTTATGGAAGAATATGAAAGTCCATTCTTTAGCATATCTGCCAAATATTCCAGGATGAGTGGGATGTTCAATAATGATGCATCATGTCCCTTGCTGGTATTCCAAATGCTGAATCTCTTCCATTTTGCTAAGTAAACCTTTCTGGTGGATGGTCTTTGAGCCTCTGTTAGTATCCGCTGAACTTCCTTGGAGGGAGATAGGTTGAGGTTATTCATGGGATCTCCCAGGCTGTTAGCTGCAGTGTCTGAGGGTTTGCATGCACTGTTTTGAAGTTGTGTTGAGTCAAAAGTAGAGGCCATTGGGGAAGGGCCCACTTCTTGGTGTGACATATGCTCCGTAGTAGTGGATACCAGTGTTGTCTTGGCCAGTCGGGAGCTATTAGGATCCCCTTGGGTCTCTCTGCTTTGATCTTTAGTAATACTGAGGTCATCAGTGGCAGAGGTGGGAATGCATAGATTTTGAGGCAGTTCCAGTTGAATGAGAGAGCATCTATTTTCCAAGCCTGTGGATGGTATGTCCTTGAGCAGAATTTTTGTAGATGATGGTTGAGGTGAGAGGCAAATAGGTCTACTTCTGGCCTGCCCCATTTCGAAGTGAGCTGTGTGAAGATCTTCAGATGTAACCTCCACTCATGTGGATCTGTGAAATTCCTGCTTAGGCTGTCCGCCAGCACATTGTCTTTGCCTGGAACAAACTGGGATTGTAACTGAATGTTTAGGCTCAGTGATTTTTCCCAAAGATGCATTGTCAGTCTGCAAAGGGGGTAAGAATTGGTGCCCCCTTGCTTGTTTATATACCATATCACTGTGGTGTTGTCTGTCCATATCAGTAAATGGCCTTGCTGAAGTTGGTGTTGAAAGGCCTCGATGGCATGCATTACTGCCAGCATTTCCTTTTGGTTTATATGCAGATGTGTTTCCTTTGGAGACCATTGTCCTTGTATACACCTGCCTTCCATGTGTGCCCCCCATCCAAGGTCTGAGGCGTCTGTGGTCATGGTCTGTGTTATCTGTGGTTTTTTGAATGACATACCTGTGTTTGCCTGGCTTACCGAGGCCCACCATAGGAATTCTTTTGTAGGCATGGAATGAGCGGTATGGTTGTCTCTAAGTTGTTGCTGTGCTGAGACCATAGGCTTTTTAGGTACCATTGAAGCTTTCTCATGTGTAGTCTTGCTAATGGAACCAGGAGAATGCAGGATGCCGTGTAACCCAGGGCCTGTAGGAATCTCCTTGCAGTCATCTGGGTAAGTTTTGCCAAACCTTTGAAATAATGAGTTAACTTCTCTTGCTTGTCTTCTGTTAGGTCAGCCATTTGAGAGGCTGTGTCTAATTTGGCTCCTAAGAAGATTATTTGCTTGGATGGCTGAAGTCTTGACTTTTGGAAGTTGACTGTGTATCCCAGAGCTTGACGTAATCGTATGACATATTCCAAGTTTTTTGTCAACATCAATTTGTCATCCGCTTGTATGAGGCAGTCGTCCAGGTATGGGTAAATTTGGATCCCCTGGAGCCTGCAATGAGCAATTACTGAAGCCAGGCATTTTGTGAATACTCTGGGCGCAGTAGATAAGCCAAATGGCAATGCTGAGAATTGATAATGCTCTGGCCCTGCAAGAAATCTGAGGTATCTTCTGCAGCTGTGTCTGATAGGGACATGCAGGTATGCCTCCTTGAGGTCCAGAGTAATCAGCCAAGACCCCTTGCCCAGCATGGGAAGGAGTTGCTGTAGAGTCAGCATTTTGAACTTTGGTACTATGAGAAAGGTGTTTAATGCGGACAAATCCAGTATTGGTCTCCATTGAGATTCTTTTCTTGGAACAAGGAACAGTCTTGCGTAAAACCCCTGGCCTTGTTCTTGTTGTGGAACTCTTTCTATAGCTTTCATCTGAGTCAGCAGAGAGAGATTTGCTTGATAGCCTCTGCCCTCTGGTTTTGTGGTAGGTTTGGCATGCCTTGTTTTCTTGGTAAGGTATGAAAATGGAACCTGTAACCTCGGTCTATAATGTCCAAAATCCATTTGTCCTTTGTCAATCTGTGCCAATTGTCTGCAAACAGAGATAATTTCCCGCCCAAGGGAGCTTCTATTTGTTCTCTGGTAGGCAGAAGTAGAGGAAAGTCATTGAGATTGTGGCTGTGGGGCAGGTGAAACCCCGTGTCACTTCTTTGGTTTGCTGGTTGCCATTGTCGTCCCGTATAAGGACCTCTGTATTGTCCTTTTCCTTGGCCACGTCTGTTCTTACCCCTTTGAAATTTTTCAGGATTAGGAAAGGACCAGTTTTTTGAAGGCCAATTCCTACTGAATCTGGGGGGTTGAACCTGGAGGAAATCTTTCACCGTCTGAAATGATTTTGCTTTTTCCTCGATGGACTTTAACACATCCTTAGCATTAGCACCAAAAAGCTTGTTCTTTTCCAAAGGTGCATCCAGAAGCTTTGCCTTTACATGATCTGGTAGAGGTTGGTCTTTTAACCATGCATGTCTACGAATGACTGCCCCTGTCATAGCTGCCCTACATGAAGCTTCCAGTGCATCATATCCACACTGCAGGAAGTGATTGCTTACTTGCTGAGAGTTATGTACAGCTTCCTGCAAAGACTTCCTGTCTAAAGGATCAGGAGAGGCCAATGTTTTCTGTAAATCTTCTAATAGGAAATCCTGATATTGTAACATATGAAAAAGGCAATTCAAAGCTCTCATAGATAAAGTAGTGGAAGTGTAAACCTTTTTACCCCATCTCTCTAATGACCTAGCTTCCCTGTTGGAGGGCAAAGGATTTTTAGAGGTGGAAGCTGAAACACCTTTAGGTCCCTGAGAAATAGTTTCCAAATCAGCAGTATGGGCCCTGAATAAATGAGAATGTGTTTCTGGGACCCTGTAATACCTGTCTGGCTTGGCTGGAGCAGGAGGAAGAGAATCAGGGGTAACACTAGAGTCAGAATATAAATCATCCAAAACATCAAGCACAGGAGGAATAGCTAAGGGCCTGTGCTGGGGCTTTTTAAGGAAAGTTCAAAGGCGCTTTCTGGAATCAGAATATTCCTGGCCTTGCCACTTGAAATATTCCCTCATGGTATGCAGAACTTCCCCAAAAGAAATATCCTCAGGAGGGGAGGCCGAGGGGATGGAATCCTCTGCATCCGAGTCCTCATAGGTCTGGAAGAGCTCTTCCTGGCCATCAGAGTGGACAGAGTCCTCAGAATCTTCATCTGAATGGATAGGGTCAGAGGGTTCAACCCGGGGCCTTTTATCAGAAGGAGGCTGGGATCCTCTCTCAGGATGGGCCTGTGAACCTCTAATCATAGAAATTAAGTCAGCAGCCATAGTCATAATTTGTGCCTCTGGAGTAGGCTGAAGTAAGGCTTTAGCAGTAAGATGCTTGGTCTTGCTGGCTGCCTTAGCCCTAGTGTAGGCCTTAATAGACATGGCCATAGGAGGCCTGGCAGCTCCATGTGCAGGAGTGACCTTATCTACAGCAATGGTCTCGGGCATTTCCTCGGTTCATCCGGAGGAAAATCAATAACTGGCGTCGGAGTGATATCCGGAATTGGAGTCGCGGTAATGGTGTCTTCGGTTCGGGCGGTGGAATAACCGTCTCAGGGGAACCGGAGCACTCGCGGTAGGTTTTGGCGTGGATTCGGTGGTAGACGCGGGCCGAGGATGTCAGTCCCGGTCTTTTCGTTTCTTGGGAGTTTGCGATGTCGGAAGTTCCGATGGCATTGTGTAAGCAAATTTTTCGGCGAAAAAATCTTCGGTGAACTCCGGCCGGCGCCTGAGAGTGCGCTTGTTGAAGGGAGCACAGGCTACATAGGCCGAGACATCGTGGTCTGGGCCAAGGCAAGGAAGACAGTAAGAGTGGAAATCCTTATGAGGTATTTGTTTACCACAAGAAAGACAATTGTTAACTTTTTCAGTAATTTCTGACATCGGCTGAGGCAAGAAAAGGTCCCCAACGGGGTACTTAGCTTTTTTGATGACTTCAGAATCGAAGAATACAGGAGCTGACCGACTGGCACTTGCGAACTGCTTCTGTTTCGGGCACCGCGTGGCAAGAAAGACTGAAGAAAATGGCATCAGCTGATGCTTATGTACTCCAGCCGCTCTGACGTTGGAGAGAAATGCGACATCAGCCGACGTCGGACCCAGACTTTGGAATCCGTCCGACCGAGGGCTGCCTGAGGCAGGACAACCCATATGTTATGACTGCAGTTGCATTCTTGAAGGACATCAGAAGCAGCACATGTAAAACAAAAGCTCAGTGCCCCTGAATAATGTGCAAAAGAGATCCAGCCATCTCAAAGAAAACTGAAGCAACACATGTAAAAGAAAAGCACAGTGTTTCCAGAAAAATAGGGCAGAAAAAGCCTGCCATCTCAAGGAAAACTGAAGCAACATATGTAAAACAAAAGCACAGAACCCCAGAACAATGTACAAAAAAGATCCGGCAATCTACGGGAAAACTGAATCAACACATATAAAACAAAAGCAAATAGCCCCTGAACAACATACAAAATTGATCCAGCCATCTCAGGTAAAACTGAAGCAACACATGTAAAAGAAAAGCATAGTGCCCCCAAACAAAGTGCCAGAAAAATCCAGCCAGCTCAGGGAAAACTGAAGCAACAAAAATAGAACAAAAGCATAGTGCCCACAAACAAGGTGCAAAAAAGATCCAGCCATCTCATGAAAACTGAAGTAACACATGTAAAACAAAAGCACAGTGCCCTGAACAACATGCAAAAAAAAAAAAAAAAAAATATATAAAAAAATATAATCAATGTACAAAAAAGATCCAGCCATCTCAGGGAAAACTGAAACAACACATGTAAAATAACAGCACAGTGTCCTGAACATTGTGGAAAAAAGTATCCAGCCATTTCAGGGAAAACTGAAGCAGCACATGTAAAACAAAAGCACAGTTCACCTTAACATGGTGCAAAAAAGATCCAGCCATCTCAGGAAAAACTGAAGCAACACAAATAAAACAAAAGCAGAATGCCCCTTAATAAGGTGTAAAAAAGATCCAGCCATCTCAGGGAAAACTGAAGAACCACAGGTAAAAAAAAAGCACAGTGCCCCTGAACAATGTACAAAAATGATCCAGCCATCTCAGGGAAAACTGAAGCAACACATGTAAAACAAAAGCTTAGTACCCCTGAACAATGTGAAAAAAAGATCCAGCCATTTCAGGGAAAACTGAAGCAACATATCTAAAACAAAAGCACAGTGCCCCTGAACAACGTGCAAAAAAGATCCAGCCATCTCAGAGAAAATGGAAGCAACACATTTAAAACAAAAGCAGAGTGCCCCTGAACAAGGTGCAGAAAAAATCCAGCCATCTCAGGGAAAACTGAAACAACACATGTAAAACAAAAGCACAGTGCCCCTGAATAATGTGGAAAAGAGATCCAGCCATCTCAAAGAAAACTGAAGCAACACATGTAAAACAAAAGCACAGTGGTCCAGGAAAAATAGGGCAGAAAAATCCTGCCATCTCAAGGAAAACTGAAGCAACATATGTAAAACAAAAGCACAGAACCCCGGAACAATGTACAAAAAAGATCCAGCAATCTAAGGGAAAACTGAAGCAACACATATAAAACAAAAGCAAATAGCCCCTGAACAACATGCAAAATTGATCCAGCCATCTCAGGTAAAACTGAAGCAACACATGTAAAAGAAAAGCATAGAGCCCTCGAACAAAGTGCCAGAAAAATCCAGCCATCTCAGGGAAAACTGAAGCAACAAAAATAGAACAAAAGCATAGTGCCCAGAAACAAGGTGCAAAAAAGGTCCAGCCATCTCAGGGAAATCAGAAGCAACACATGTAAAACAAAAGCACAGTGCCCCTGAACAATGTGCAAAAAAGATCCTTCCATTTCAGGGAAAACGAAAGCAGCACATGTAAAACAAAAGTGCAGTACCCCTGAAGAATGTAAAAAAAGACCCAGCCATCTCAGAGAAAACTGAAGCAACACATGTAAAACAAAAGTGCAGTACCCCTGAAGAATGTGAAAAAAGATCCAGCCATCTCAGAGAAAACTGAAGCAACACGTAAAACAAAAGCATAGTACCCCCAAACAATGTGCAAAAAAGATCCAGTCATCTCAGGAAAAACTGCAGCAACACATGTAAAACAAAAACACAGCGCCCTCAATAATGTACAAAAAAGATCCAGCCATCTCAGGGAAAACTAAAGCAACACATGCAAAACAAAAGCACAGTGCCCAGGAACAACGTGCAAAAATGAACTGACATCTCAGGAAAAACTGCAGCAACACATGTAAAACAAAAGCACAATGCTTTTGAACAAGGTGCTAAAAAGATCCAGCCACCTCAGGGACAACTGAAGCAACAGAAGTAAAACAAAAGTACAGTGCCCCCAAACAATTTACAAAAAAGATCCAGCCATCTCAGGGAAAACTGAAGCAACACAAATAAAACAAAAGCACAATGCTTTGGAACAAGGTGCAATAAAGAACCAGCCACCTCAGGGAAAACTGAAGCAACACATGTAGAACAAAAGCAAAGTGCCCCAGAACAATGTGCAAAAAGGATCCAGCCATCTGAGAGAAAACTGAAGCAAAACAAATAAAACAAAAGCACAATGCCCCTGAGGCAGGTACAAAAATGATCCAGCCATCTCAGGGAAAATTGAAGCAAAACATGCAAAACAAAAGCACAGTGCCCCTGAACAATGTGCAAAAATGATCCAGCCATCTCAGGGAAAACTGAAGCAACACATGTAAAACAAATGCTAAGTACCCCTGACCAAGGTGCAGAAAAGATCCAGCCATCTCAGAGAAAACTGAAGCAACACATGTAAAACAAAAGCACAGTGTCTCTGAACAATGTGCAATAGATCCAGCCATCTGAGGGAAAACTGAAAGAACAAATGTAAAACAAAAGCACAGTGCCCCAGAGCCAAGTGCAAAACAGATCCAGCTGTCTCAGGGAAAACTGAAGCAACACATGTAAAACAAAACCACAGTGCCCCTTAACAAGGTGCAGAAAAGATCCAGCTGTCTCAAGGAAAACTGAAGCAACACATGTAAAGGAAAAGCACAGTGGTTCTGAAACAAAGTGCAGAAAAAAGCCTGCCATCTTAAGGAAAACTGAAGCAACATATGTAAAACAAAAGCACAGAACCCTGGAACAATGTACAAAAAAGATCCAGCAATCTAAGGGAAAACTTGAAGCAACACATATAAAACAAAAGCTCAGTGCCCCTGAACAATGTGCAAAATTGATCCAGCCATCTCAGGTAAAACTGAAGCAACACGTGTAAAAGAAAAGAATAGAGCCCCTGAAAAAAGTCCCAGACAAATCCAGCCATGTCAGGAAAAACTAAAGCAAAACAAATAAAACAAAAGCATAGTGCCCACAAACAAGGTGCAAAAAAGATCCAGCCATCTCAGGGAAATCAGAAGCAACACATGTAAAACAAAAGCACAGTGCCCCTTAACAATGTGCAAAAAATATCCATCCAGTTCAGGGAAAACAGAAGCAGTACATGTAAAACAAAAGCACCGTGCCCCTGAAGAATGTGAAAAAAAGACCCAGCTATCTCAAAGAAAACTGAAGCAACACATGCAAAACAAAAGCACAGTGCAGAGGAACAATGTGCAAAAAAGATCCGACATCTCAGGAAAAACTGTAGCAGCACATGTAAAACAAAAGCAAAATGCTTCTGAACAAGGTGCAAAAAAGATCCAGCCACCTCAGGGAAAACTGAAGCAACACAAGTAAAACAAAAGCACAATGTCCCTGAACAATGTGCCAAAAAGATCCAGCCATCTCAGGGAAAACTGAAGCAACACATGTGAAACAGAAACACAGTGCCCCTGAACAATGGGCAAAAAAGATCCAGCCATCTCAGTAAAAAGCTGAAATAATGCAAATAAAAGAAAAGCACAATGTACTGACCATAGTACAAAAATGATCCAGCTATCTAAGGGAAAACCTGAATCAACACATGTAAAACAAAAGCACAGTGCCCCTGAACAACATGCAAAAAAAAAAGCCATCTCATGGAATACTGAAGCAACAAATGTAAAACAAAAGCAAAGTGTCCCTAAACAACGTGCAAAAAAGATCCAGCCATCTCAGGGAAAACTGAAACAACAAATGTAAAACAAAAGCAAAGTGTCCCTAAACAACGTACAAAAAAGATCCAGCCATCTCAGGGAAAACTGAAACAACACATGTAAAACAAAAGCACAGTGCCCTGAACAATGTGAAAAAAGGTCCAACCATTTCAGGGAAAGCTGAAGCAGCACATGTAAAACAAAAGCACAGTTCACCTTAACATGGTGCAAAAAAGATCCAGCCATCTCAGGAAAAACTGAAGCAACAAAAATAAAACTAAAGGTGAATGCCCCTTAATAAGGTATAAAAAAGATCCAGCCACATCAGGGAAAACTGAAGCAACACATGTAAAACAAAAGCACAGTGCCCCTGAACAATGCGCAAAAATGATCCAGTCATCTCAGGGAAGAAACTATCATTTTAGGTGATTTCAATATTGACTGGCAATCCTGTTCTGGCAACCATCCAACCCATCATGTAAACCTTCATGGCTTCACCCAACTTGTCCAGTTGCCAACCAGGATAAATAAAAACTCCAGCAAGCACACTACCCTGGATTGGAAACTAGTCAGTAAGAGCCCCCAGTCATATATAACATGCTGCTTATCAGATAGCCTCAGTGATCACTCCCCAACATTCCTACTGAAACCTATACCAAGCTAAACCTGTCGTCTACCGTCAGATACGTAAAAAAGTAAACTTTAACCCACTCACATTCATCTCATCCCTCAAAGAATGTAACTGGCATCCTCTAAAGTACCTCAGTCTTGATGACGCAGTTGAATTTTTTAATACTACCTTCCTGAGCATCCTTAACTACCATGCCTGCATAAGACTTTCCAGAATAAAAGCACAACCCTTCCCATGGCTACAGAAAACCACTAAGTCAGAAATGAAAAACAGGGATAAAGCCTGGGAGCACTGGCGCAAAATCAAGACCCTCCTCAACTAGACAGAAATTCCTAGAACTACGCAATAGAGTCAAAAAGCTAATAAAACAGGACAAATTCCAATACTACCAGTCTGCCCTAGATTCCTCTGAACACAGCCCTAAACAATTCTGGTCCTCCATAAACTCCATCATCCACCCAGGTAAAATCAGTACCCCTCTTCCTATACATCCCTCACTCCTCAGAAAATATTGCTACCTCATTCAACACACACTTCACACAAACCATACTATCACTAGCTAAACAACACAACCCCCCCTCCCCTCCAACCCACACCTTCAACTACTAATCTCCCCACTGCCTTCTCTTTTTCTCCTGTACCTACCTCCAACATAAAAAAACTCTTAACTAAACTTAAATCCACCAAATTAGCAGCAGACAACCTCCCAAGTGAATACCTACAAATCGCATCTGATGCTCTGGCCTACCCAGTATCCATCTCGATTAACTGATCTCTGTCAGAAAGTTATGTTCCCACACCGTGGAAAGTATCACATATAATTCCCCTCCACAAAGGCAGACCCTCCACTGAACTAACCAATTACCACCCCATAGCTATTCTCTCTCCATTCTCCAAAATACTAGAGAGATGCATACACTCTCAGGTCTCAGACTACCTCCTTACTAACTACCTCCTTTCCCAATACTCAGCATGGTTTCCGACCAAACCATAGCATCACCACTGCCTTACTCTCCTTTACTAACACTATCCTTCAGCATAAAAACAATGGCTATCTCTCCTCTGCTACTTTCCTAGACCTATCTAAAGCATTTGACATGGTCATACCCAAACAACTTATCTCTGTCCTCAATAACCTATCCTTCTCACAATCAGTCACCAACTGGTTTCAGCGTTACCTGTCTGACCGCCAATAATCTGTTGTATGGCAGAATGACATATCTCCCCAACTACCTGTCTCCATAGGGGTTCCCCAAGGATCCATCCTTGGACCCCTACTCTTCTCTGTTTTCACAAATAATCTAGCCTCTGCCACCACACATGGCACACTCATACAATACGCAGATGACTTGACCATCATCTGCTCAGCCCAGTCCCTACCCAAACTGCAAAAAGTCACACAGGAAGCCTGTTCCTCTGTTGAAGCTTGGTTATCCGATGCCCAATTAATACTCAACCCAAACAAAACTAAACTACTCATCTTCCAAGCCACCAAACATACTCAAAGCATCTCTCACTTTAACATCACAGCAAAAGACAACACCACTATATAGACAACTAAACACACCAAATTGCTAGGAGTGGAAATAGACAATAAACTAAAATTTGACATTCACATATCCATGACCATAAAAAAAGTCCATAAAAAAACTAGGAGCATTATACAGATATAAGCATCTTCTCACCAAAACAGCAAAGATTTCAATAGCAAATTTCCACCTTATCTCCACCCTACTTTATGCCTCTCCAATATATACCAACCTAACGCAATGCAATCTAAACAAGCTAGAGATCTGCTACAACAAAATTGCCAAATTCGCCATAGGGGCATCCTACCATAGTCACCACCGTCTCTCACTTGCTGAACTGGGCTGACTTGAACTCCCTCACCAACTTCAATGGTATCAACTCTCACTCGCCCACAAACTAGTAAACCATCCACTAAATGTCCCATCCCTCCAGAATCTACTCCAACCCTTTCGCACCACCAGACCACTAAGATCCAGCAACAAAAATCACTTGCAAATCACTAAAGCCAATAACTCTGCTGGTGAAGCACTATTTTCTTGCACCATAGCCAAATTATGGAACTCCCTCCCACCTACAATTACCTTCGTACCATCATTCACCCACTTCAAAACTTTACTAAGAGCACACCTAAAAACATGCTGGCTATGCCCTTGCAACTCCCACTCTAATATCACCCAACCCATCCAACCACTACCTTTCTTTCCACTCCACTAACTAGCTTGATTATAGCAAGCTCAGATGCTCATAAGTGTAGTACTTATACAGCAGGAACTTCTTATTTTAACATTTGTTAATGTCTGTTATGTACTTCACAGATAAAGATTCTAGTTGTCTACTGATGTACTATGTTCTTCATCTGTAAATATGTTGTAAGTAATTGCTATGTAAATTGTTAATCGCTATGTAATCCAATGTAATTACTGTCTGTTTATTTTAACTGTGGAGCTTTTCTCCCCAGGCCTCTGCTGAAAATGGACCTACATCTAGTCGGACACTCCCGGTCAACAAATATAAATAAATAAATAAATAAATAAATAAATAAATAAAACTGAAGCAACACATGCAAAACAAAAGCACAGTGCCCCTGAACAAGGTACAAAAAAGATCCAGCCATCTCAGAGAAAATGGAAGCAACACATTTAAAACAAAAGCAGAGGGCCCCTGAACAAGGTGCAGAAAAGATCCAGCCATCTCAGGGAAAATTGAAGCAACACATGTAAAACAAAAGCACAGTGCCTCTGAACAATGTGCAGTAGATCCCGCCATCTGAGGGAAAACTGAAAGAACAAATGTAAAACAAAAGCACAGTGCCCCTGAACAAGGTGCAGAAAAGATCCAGCCATCTCAGGGAAAACTGAAGCAACACATGTAAAACAAAAGCACAGTGCCTCTGAACAATGTGCAATAGATCCCACCATCTGAGGGAAAACTGAAAGAACAAATGTAAAACAAAAGCACAGTGCCCCTGAACAATATGCAAAAAAGATCCTGCTGTCTCAGGGAAAACTGAAACAACATATGTAAAACAAAAGCACAGAACCCCGGAACAATGTACAAAAAAGATCCAGCAATCTAAGGGAAAACTGAAGCAACACATATAAAACAAAAGCAAATTGCCCCTGAACAACATGCAAAATTGATCCAGCCATCTCAGGTAAAACTGAAGCAACATATGTAAAAAAAAAAAAAGCATAGAGCCCCAGAAAAAAGTGCCAGAAAAATCCAGCCATCTCAGGGAAAACTGAAGCAACAAAAATAAAACAAAAGCATAGTGCCCATAAACAAGGTGCAAAAAAGATCCAGCCATTTCAGGGAAAATGGAAGCAGCACATGTAAAACAAAAGCAGAGTGCCCCTGAAGAATGTGAAAAAAAGATCCAGCCATCTCAGGGAAAACTGTAGTAACAGAAATAAAACAAATGCACAATGCCCCTGAACAAGGTGAAAAAAAGATCCAGCCATCTCAGAGAAAACTGAAGCAACACATATAAAACAAAAGCATAGTACCCCCAAACGATTTCTCAGAGAAAACTGAAGCAACACATGTAAAATAAAAGCACAGTGCCTAGGAACAACGTGCAAAAAAGAACCGACATCTCAGGAGAAAAACAAAAGCACAATGCTTCTGAACAAGGTGCAAAAAAGATCCAGCCGTCTCAGGGAAAACTAAAGCAACACATGTAAAACAAAAGCACAGTGCCCAGGAACAACGTGCAAAAAAGAACCGACATCTCAGGAAAAAAACAAAAGCACAATGCTTCTGAACAAGGTGCAAAAAAGATCCAGCCACCTCAGGGAAAACTGAAGCAACACAAGTAAAAAAAAAGCACAGTGCCCCTGAACACAGTGCAAACAAGATTCAGCCATCTAAGGGAAAAATGAAGCAACAAAGTAAAACAAAAGCATAGTGCCCCTTAACAAGGTGCAAAAAAGATCCAGCCACCTCAGGGAAAACTGAAGCAACACAAGTAAAACAAAAGCACAGTGCCCCTGAACAATGTGCAAAAAAGATCCAGCCATCTCAGGGAAAACTGAAGCAACACAAATAAAACAAAAGCATAGTACCCCCAAACAATGTGCAAAAAAGATCAATCCATCTCAGGGAAAACTGAAGCAACACAAATAAAACAAAAGCAGAATTCCCCCGAACAATCTGCAAAAAAGATCCAGCCATCTCAGAGAAAACTAAAGCAACACATGTAAAACAAAAGCACAGTGCCCAGGAACAACGTGCAAAAAAGATCCATCTCAGGAAAAACTGCAGCAACACATGTAAAACAAAAACACAATGCTTCGGAACAAGGTGCAATAAAGAACCAGCCACCTCAGGGAAAACTGAAGCAACACATGTGAAACAAAAGCAAAGTGCCCCTGAACAATGTGCAAAAAAAGATCTAGCCATCTAAGGGAAAACTGAAGCAACACATGTAAAACAAAAGCAAATTGCCCCTGAAGAATGTGCAAAAATGATCTGGCCATCTCAGGTTAAACTGAAGCAATACGTGTAAAAGAAAAGTATAGAGCCCCTGAATAAAGTGCCAGACAAATCTTCAGGGAAAACTGAAGCAACACAAATAAAACAAAATCATAGTGCCCACAAACAAGGTGCAAAAAGATCCAGCCATCTCAGGGAAATCAGAAGCAACACATGTAAAACAAAAGCACAGTGCCATGAACAATGTGCAAAAAGGATCCAGAAATCTGAGAGAAAACTGAAGCAAAACAAATTAAACACAGTGTGCAGAAAAGATCCAGCCATCTCATGGAAAACTGAAGCATCACATATGAGCAAAAACATCCAAAATGATCCAGCCATCTCAGGGAAAACTGAAGCAACACAAGTAAAACAAAAGCACAGTGCTCCTTAACAATGTGCAAAAAAGTTCCAGTCATCTCAGGGAATACTGAAATAACACAACTAAAACAAAAGCAGATTGCCCCCGAACAATGTGCAAAAAAGATCCAGCTATCTCAGAGAAAACTAAAGCAACACATGTGAAACAAAAGCACGCTGCCCAGGAACAATGTGCAAAAAAGATCCGGCATCTCAGGAAAAACTGCAGCAACACATGTAAAAGAAAAGCACAATGCTATGGAACAAGGTGCAAAAATGATCCAGCTACCTCAGGGAAAACTGAAGAAACACAAATAAAACAAAAGTACAGTGCCCCAAACAATGTGCAAAAAAGAACCAGCCATCTCCAGGAATACTGAAGCAACACAAATAAAACAAAAGCAGAATGCCCCCAAACAATGTACAAAAAAGATCCAGCCATCTCAGGGAAAACTAAAGCAACACATGTAAAACAAAACCACAGTGCCTAGGAACAATGTGCAAAAAAGATCCGACATCTCAGGAAAAACTGCAGCAACACATGTAAAACAAAAGCACAATGCTATGGAACAAGGTGTAAAAAGGATCCAGCCATCTGAGAAAAAACTGAAGCAAAACAAATAAAACAAAAGCACAATGCCCCTGAAGAAGGTACAAAAATGATCCAGCCATCTCAGGGAAAATTGAAGCAAAACATGTAAAACAAAAGCACATTGCCCTGAACAATGTGCAAAAAAGATCCAGCCAACTCAGGGAAAACCAAAGCAACACATGTAAAACAAAACCTCAGTGCCCCCGAACAACGTGCAAAAAAGATCCAGCCATCTCAGGGAAAACTGAAGCAACATATGTAAAACAAAAGCACAATGCCCCCGAACAACATGCAAAAAAGATCCAGCCATCTCAGGGAAAACTGAAGCAACACATGTAAAACAGAATCATAGTGCCCCGGAACAACAAGCAAAAAAAAAAGCCAGCCATCTCAGGGAAAAATTAAGCAACATATGTAAAACAAAAGCACAGTGCCCCCGAACAATGTGCAAAAAAGATAAAGCCATCTCAGGGAAAATGGAAGCAACACATTTAAAACAAAAGCACAGTGCCCCTGAACAATGTGCAAAAAAGATGCAACCATCTCAAGGAAATCTGTAGCAACAGATGTATAGCAAAAACCACGGTGCCCCTGAACAATATGCAAAAAAGATAAAGCCATCTCATGGAATACTGAAGCAAAGCAAAGTGCCTCTGAACTACTTGCAAAAAAGATCCAGCTGTCTCAGGGAAAACTGAAGCAACAAATGTATAACAAAACCACAGTGACCCTGAACAAGGTGCAAAAAAGATCCAGCCATCTCAAAGAAAACTGAAGCAACACATGTAAAACAAAAGCACAGAACCCAGGAACAATGTGCAAAAAAGATCCAGCCATCTAAGGGAAAACTGAAGCAACAGAAATAAAATAAAATCATAGTGTCCACAAACAAGGTGCAAAAAGATCCAGCCATCTCAGGGAAATCAGAAGCAACACATATAAAACAAAAGCACAGTGCCTCTGAAGAATATGAAAAAAAGACCCAGCCATCTCAGAGAAAACTGAAGCAACACATGTAAAACAAAAGCACAGTGCCCAGGAACAACATGCAAAAAAGATCCGACATCTCAGGAAAAACTGTAGCAATGCATGTAAAACAAAAGCACAATGCTTCTGAACAAGGTGCAAAAAAGATCCAGCCATCTAAGGGAAAACTGAAGCAACACATGTAAAAGAAAGGTATAGAGCCCCCGAAAAAAGTGCCAGAAAAATATAGCCACCTCAGGGTAAACTGAAGCAACACATTTAAAACAAAAGAAAAGTGCCCCTGAACAATGTGCAAAAAGGATCCAGCCATCTGAGAGAAAACTGAAGCAAAACAAATTAAACAAAAGCACAATGCCCCTGAAGAAGGTACAAAAAAGATCCAGCCATCTCAGGGAAAACTGAAGCAACACAAGTAAAACAAAAGCACAGTGCCCCTTAACAATGTGCAAAAAAGATCCAGCCATCTCAGGTAATACTGAAGCAACACAAATAAAACAAAAGCAGATTGCCCCCGAACAATGTGCAAAAAAGATCCAGCTATCTCAGAGAAAACTAAAGCAATGCATGTAAAACAAAAGCACAGTGCCCAGGAACAATGTGCAAAAAAGATCCGACATCTCAGGAAGAACTGCAGCAACACATGTAAAACAAAAGCACAATGCTACGGAACAATGTGCAAAAAAGATCCAGCCACCTCAGGGAAAACTGAAGCAACACATGTAAAACAAAAGCACAGTGCCCAGGAACAACGTGCAAAAAAGATCCAACATCTCAGGAAAAACTGCAGCAACACATGTAAAACAAAAGCACAATGCTATGGAACAAGGTGCAAAAAGGATCTAGCCATCTGAAAGAAAACTGAAGGAAAACAAATAAAACAAAAGCACAATGCCCCTGACGAAGGTACAAAAATGATCCAGCCATCTCAGGGGAAATTGAAGCAAAACATGTAAAACAAAAGCACATTGCCTTGAACAATGTGCAAAAAAGATCCAGCCAACTCAGGGAAAACCGAAGCAACACATGTAAAACAGAAGCACAGTGTCCCTGAACAATGTGCCAAAAAGATACAGCCATCTCAGTAAAAAACTGAAATAATGCAAATAAAAGAAAAGCACAATGCCCCTGAACATGGTGCAATAGATCCAGCCATCTGAGGGAAAACTGAAAGAACAAATGTAAAACAAAAGCACAGTGCCCCTGAGCCAAGTGCAAAAAAGATCCTGCTGTCTCAGGGAAAACTGAAGTAACACATGTAAAACAAAACCACAGTACCCCTGAACAACATGCAAAAAAAAAAGCCATCTCATGGAATACTGAAGCAATTCATGTAAAACAAAAGCACAGTGTCCCGAACAATGTGCAAAAAAGATCCAGCCATTTCAGGGTAAATTGAAGCAACACATGTAAAACAAAAGCACAGTTCATCTTAACATGGTGCAAAAAAGATCCAGCCATCTCAGGAAAAAATGATGCAACACAAATAAAACAAAAGCAGAATGCCCCTTAATAAGGTGTAAAAAAGATCCAGCCATATCAGGGAAAACTGAAGCAACACATGTAAAAGAAAAGCATAGTGCCCCTGAACAAGGTGAAAAAAAGATCCAGCCATCTCAGGGAAAACTGAAGAACCACATGTAAAACAAAAGCACAGTGTCCCTGAACAATATGCAAAAAAGATCCAGTCATCTCAGGGAAAACTGAAGCAACATATGTAAAACAAAAGCTTAGTACACCTGAACAATGTGAAAAAAAGATCCAGCGATCTCATGGAAAACTGAAGCAACACATGTAATTCAAAAGCACAGTGCCTCTGAACAATGTGCAACAAAGATCCAGCCATCTTAGGGAAAACTGAAACACCACATGTAAAACAAAAGCACAGTGCCCCTGAACAATGTGCAAAAAAGATCCAGTCATCTCAGGGAAAGCTGAACTAACACATGTAAAACAAAAGCAAAGTTCTTCCAAAAAAAGTGCAGGAAAGATGCAGCCATCTCAGGGAAAACTGAAACAACACATGTAAAACAAAAGCTTAGTACCCCTGAGCAATGTGCAAGAAAGATCCAGCCATCTCAGGGAAAACTGAAGCAACATGTGTAAAACAAAATCATAGGGCCCCGAAACAAGCAAACAAAAGCCATCCATCTCAGGGAAAACTGAAGCAACACATGTAAAAAAAAGCTTTAGTACCCTGAACAACAAAAAAAAAAAAAGCCATCCATCTCAGGGAAAACTGAAGCAACACATCTAAAACAAAAGCACAGTGCCCCTGAACAATGTGCAATAGATCCAGCCATCTGAGGGAAAACTGAAAGAACAAATGTAAAGCAAAAGCACAGTGCCCCTGAACCAAGTGCAAACAAGATCCAGCTGTCTCAGGGAAAAAGTACAGTTGTGTACCTACCATAAATGTAGATGTTCGAGTGTATTCACTGTTGCAGTCATTACAATTGGGTTATCCTGCTGGCAGGCTACCCGCAGTCGGCCTGAATTCCAGTCTAGTTCTGGTGTTGGTTGCTGTCACCTCCTCCCTGACGTCAGTGCGACAGGGGTATAAAAGATGCAGCCGACGCCATTTTCTGCAGGTTTTTCTTGCCCTAGATGTCAGGTGCTCCCAAAACGATAGGCTAAAAATATGTCTATAAAGCATGCATGCACAAAGTAACAAGTTTCCTTCATCTACAAGCAAATACACCACATGGGTTGTATAGAATACAGATGTACAGATAAGGTCCAGCAAAGATAAGGGGGATGGTGGGTGGGTAACCTGGACTGTAACAGTGAATACACTCGAACATCTACATTAATGGTAGGTACACAACTGTACTATGTTCATAGTGTTTCACTGTTGCAGTCATTACAATGGGGTTGAATCCCAAAGCTAAGGTTGGGAGGCTGGAACTAAATAGAATTAGGAGCTGCTATGAGGCCCTGCAGGACTGCAATGGCAAAGCTTGCCCTGGATTTGGAGTAGAGTGGTAAGAGGTAGTGCTTTGTAAAAGTGTGCACTGAACTCCAGGTTGCAGCCTCTAAAATTTCTTTGGTTGGAACTCCCCTGAGGAAGGCTGCTGAAGTGGCTGCTGCTCTGGTTGAATGTGGCCTAATGCCCTTAGGCACTGACTTGCCATGTTGAGAATAGCATAATTGAATGCAGTGACCTATCCACTTTGAAATAGTCTGCTTTGAGATAGCCTTTCCTTGTGATCCTGCGGCATATGCTACCAGTAACTGCTCAGTCTTTCTGAATGCTGTGGTTCTGTACAAGTAGAAGAGCAGTTGTCTGTGTATGTACAAAGAATGCAGAAGTTTCTCACCCTTATTCTGTGGGTTTGGGTAAAAGGTAGGCAAATGAATAGTTTGGTTGAGGGCCACATTGGACACTACCTTAGGCATAAATGTGGGGTTTGCCCTTAGAGAAACCCTATCTGGATGGAAAATGATAAAAGGTTCCACAGCCATGAGTGCCTGTAGTTCTGAGACTCATCTTGCAGAGGTTATTGCTAGGAGCAGAGCTGTCTTCCATGATAAAAATTTTATATCAGCTGAAGCGGCTGGCTCAAAAGGAGGTAGAGTGAGTTTTTGAGGTCCCATGCAGGTATTGGTGATCTCCTTGGAGGACGTAAGTCTTTGGCTCCTCTGAGGTACTGCCTTAATAAAGGATGAGAAAAAATAGGTGGCTCTGTATTGTAATGAGCTGAAATGGCAGAGGCATGAATCTTAATTGATGAAAAGGATAGTCCTTTGTCCAGCATCTCAGTTAAGTATTGCAAAATCTGAGGGATATTTGGAACAGTCATGTCAATTCCTTGTGCCTGGTTCCAAGCACAGAATCTCTTCCATTTTTCTGCATAAGACTTTCTGGTGCTGGGCCTCCTGGCCTCCAAGATAACATCCATCACCATTTTAGAGAAAGTGGTGTTTTGAAAAGCTACATTATCCACCATGCTGCCAGATTTAAGGTCCTGAGTTGGCTGTGCAGGATCCGATTGTTTTGTTGTGTCAGTAAGTGAGGAATTTGAGGCAATGTCCATGCTGGGCATTGAGTCAAGTGCCTTAGGATTGGGTACCAGTGCTGGCGTGGCCAGTCCGGGGCAATCAGTATAATTTTTGGCTTCTCTTGTCTGACCTTTAGGAGTACCTTGGGGAGCTTGCTTGTGATCCCAGCCATCTCAGGAAAACTGAAACCACATGTAAAACAAAAGCACAATGCCTTGAACAATGTGCAAAAATGATCCAGCCAACTCAGGGAAAACTGAAGCAAGACATGTAAAACAAAAGCAGAGTGCCCCCGAACAATGTGCAAAAAAGATCCAGCCATCTCAGGGAAAATTGAAGCAACACATGTAAAACAAAAGCACAGTGACCCCGAACAATGTGCAAAAAAGATCCAGCCATCTCAGAGAAAACTGAAGCAACACATGTAAAACAAAAGCACAGTGCTTCCGAAAAAAGTGCAGAAAAGTTGCAGCCATCTCAGTGAAAACTGAAACAACACATGTAAAACAAAAGCATAGGGCCCCGGAACAACAAACAAAAAAAAGCCAGCTATCTCAGGGAAAACTGAAGCAACACATGTAAAACAAAAGCACAGTGCCCCTGAACAATTTGAAAAAAAGATCCAGCTATCTCAGGGAAAACTGAAGCCACACATCTAAAACAAAAGCATAGTGCCCTGAACAACATGCAAAAAAGATCCGCCATCACAGGAAAAACTGAAGCAACACATGTAAAACAAAAGCACAGTGCCTCTGAACAATTTGAAAAAAAGATCCAGCTATCTCAGGGAAAACTGAAGCAACACATGTAAAACAAAAGCACAGTGCCTGAACAAGGTCAAAAAGATCCAGCCATCTCAGAGAAAACTGAAGCAAAACATGTAAAACAAAAGCACAGTGCCCTGAACAATGTACAAAAACAATGTGCAAAAAAAGATCCAGCCATCTCAGGGAAAACTGAGGCAACACATGTAAACCAAAAGCACAGTGACCATGAACAATGTGCAAAAAAGATCCAGCCATCTCAGGAAAAACTGAAGCAACACTTGTAATACAAAAGCACAGTTTCCTTGAACAAAGTCCAAAAAAGATCCAGCCATCTCAGGGAAAACTGAAGCAACACATGTAAACCAAAAGCACAGTGCCCTTGAACAATGTGCAAAAAAGATCCAGCCATCTCAGGGGAAACTGAAGCAACACAAGTAATACAAAAGCACAGTAACCCGAACAATATGCAAAAAAGATCCAGCCATCTCAGGGAAAACTGAAGCAACACAAGTAAAACAAAAGCACAATGCCCCTGAAGAAGGTGAAAAAATGATCCAGCCATCTTAGGGAAAACTGAAAAAACACATGTAAAACAAAAGCACAATGCCCCAGAAGAAGGTTCAAAAATGATCTACGCAACTCAGGGAAAACTGGAACAACACATGTAAAACAAAAGCAAAGTGCCCCTGAACAACGTGCAAAAAAGATCTATCCATCTGAGAGAAATCTGAAGCAAAACAAATAAAACAAAAGCACAGTGCCCTGAACAATGTGCAAAAAAGATCCAGCCATCTCAGGGAAAACTGAAGCAACACATGTAAAACAAAAGCTTAGTGCCCCTGAACAAGGTAAAGAAAAGATCAAGCAAAGTCAGGGAAAACTGAAGCAACACATGTAAAACAAAAGCTTAGTACCCCTGAACAATGTGCAAAAAAGATCCAGCTATCTCAGGGAAAACTGAAGCAACACATGTAAAACAAAAGCACAGTGCCCCTGAACAATTTGAGAAAAGATCCAGCCATCTCAGGGAAAATGGAAAAAAACAAAACAAAACAAAAGCACAGTTTCCCTGAACAACGTCCAAAAAAGGACCAGCCATCTCAGACAAAACTGAAGCAACACATGTAAAACAAAAGTACAGTCTCCCTGAACAAGGTCCAAAAAAGAACTGGATATCTCAGGGAAAACTGAAGCAACACATGTAAAACAAAAGCACAGTGCCCCTGAACAATGTACAAAAAAGATCCAACCATCTCAGGGAAAACTGAAGGAACAAAAATAAAACAAAAGCACAGTTTCCCTGAACAAGGTCCAAAAAAGAACCAGCCATCTCAGAGAAAGCTGAAGCAACACATGTAAAACAAAAGCACAGTGCCCCTGAACAATGTGCAAAAAATATCCAGCCATCTCAGGGAAAACTGAAGCAACACATGTAAAACAAAAGCATAGTTTCCCTGAACAAAGTCCAAAAAAAAAACGGCTATCTCAGGGAAAATTGAAGCAACACATGTAAAACAAAAGCATAGGGCCCCCGAAAAATGTGCCAGAAAAATCCACATATCTCAGGGGAAAACTGAAGCAACACATGTAAAACAAAAGCTCAGTGCTTCTGAAAAAAAAAGTGCAGAAAAAAGCCTGCCATCTGAGGGAAAACTGAAGCAACACATGTAAAACAAAAGCATAATGCCCAAACAAGGTACAAAAAAGATCCAGCCATCTCAGGGAAGACTGAAACAGCACATGTAAAACAAAAGCACAGTACTCCTGAACAATGTGAAAAAAAGGTCCAGCCATCTAAGGGAAAACTGAAGCAACACATGTAAAACAGAAGCACAGTGCCCCTGAACACTGTGCAAAAAAGATCCAACCATTTCAGGGATAACGGAAGTAGCACATGTAAAACAAAAGCACAGTGCCCCTTAACAATGTGCAAAAAAGATCCAACCATTTCAGGGATAACAGAAGCAGCACATGTAAAACAAAAGCAGAGTGCCCCTGAAGAATATGAAAAAAGACCCAGCCATCTCAGGGAAACTGAAGCAACACAAATAAAACAAAAGCACAATTTCCCTGAACAAGGTGCAAAAAACATAACCATCTCAAAGAAAACTGAAGCAACACACCCCCAGACAATGTGCAAAAAGATCCAGCCATCTCAGGGAAAACTGTAGCAACACAAATAAAACAAAAGTGCAATTTCCCTGAACAAGGTGCAAAAAAGACTCAGCCATCTCTAAGAAAACTGAAGCAACACACCCCCAAACTATGTGCAAAAAAAGATCCAGCCATCTCAGGGAAAACTGAAGCAAAACATGTAAAACAAAAGCACAGTGACCTGAACAACGTGCAAAAAATATCCAGCCATCTCAGGGAAAACTAAAGCAACACATGTAAAACAAAAAGCACAGTGCCCTGAACAGCATGCAAAAAAGATCCAGCCATCTCAAGGAAAACTGAAGCAACACATGTAAACCAAAAGCACAGTGACCCTGAACAATGTCCAAAAAAGATCCAGCCAGCTCAGGGAAAACTGAAGCAACACATGTAAAACAAAAGCACAGTGCCCAGGAACAACGTGCAAAAAAGATCTGACATCTCAGGGAAATCGGAAGCAACACTTGTAAAACAAAAGTAAAGTGCCCCTGAACAACGTGCAAAAAAGATCCAGCCATCTGAGAGAAAACTTAAGTAAAAAAAAAAAATAAAAAGCACAATGGTCCTGAAGAAGGTACAAAAAAGATCCAGCAATCTCAGAGAAACCTGAAGCAAAACATGTAAAACAAAAGAACAGTGCCCTGAACAACATGCAAAAAAGATCCAGCCATCTGAGAGAAAACTGAAGCAAAACAAATAAAACAAAAGCACAATGGCCGTGAAGAAGGTACAAAAAATATCCAGCCATCTCAGAGAAAACTAAAGCAAAACATGTAAAACAAAAGCACAGTGCCCTGAACAATGTACAAAAAAGATCCAGCAATCTCAGGGAAAACTGAAGGAACATATGTAAAACAAAAGCACAGTTCACCTGAACATGGTACAAAAAAGATCCAGCCATCTCAGGGAAAACTGAAGCAACATATGTGAAACAAAAGCACAGTTCCCCTAAAACCCATGCAAAAATCAAGCTATGTCAAGGAAAACTGAAGCAACACAAATAAAACAAAAGCACAATGCCTTTGAAGAAGGTGAAGAAATTATCCAGCCATCTCAGGGAAAACTGAAAAACACATGTAAAACAAAAGCACAGTGGCCTTGAACAATGTGCAAAAAAGATCCAGTCATCTCAGGGACAGCTGAAGCAACACATGTAAGACAAAAGCACAGTGCCTCTGAACAATGTGCAAAAATGATCCAGCCATCTCAGGGAAAACTGAAGAAACACATGTAAAACAAAGGCAGAGTGACCCCGAACAATGTGCAAAAAAGATCTAGTCATCTCAGGGACAGCTGAAGCAACACATGTAAAACAAAAGCACAGTGCTTCCGAAAAAAGTGTAGGAAAGTTGCAGCCATCTCAGTGAAAACTGAAACAACACATGTAAAACAAAAGCATAGGGCCCCGGAACAACAAACAAAAAAAAGCCAGCTATCTCAGGGAAAACTGAAGCAACACATGTAAAACAAAAGCACAGTGCCCCTGAACAATTTGAAAAAAAGATCCAGCTATCTCAGGGAAAACTGAAGCAACACATCTAAAACAAAAGCATAGGGCTCCGGAACAACAAATAAAAAAAAGCCAGCTATCTCAGGGAAAACTGAAGCAACACATGTAAAACAAAAGCACAGTGCCTCTGAACAATTTGAAAAAAAGATCCAGCTATCTCAGGGAAAACTGAAGGTACAAAAATAAAACAAAAGCACAGTTTCCCTGAACAAGGTCCAAAAAAGAACCAGCCATCTCAGAGAAAACTGAAGCAACACATGTAAAACAAAAGCACAGTGCCCCTGAACAATGTACAAAAAAGATCCAGCCACCTCAGGGAAAACTGAAGCAACACATGAAAAACAAAAGCACAGTGCCTAGGAACAACATGCAAAAAAGATCTGCCATCTCAGGAAAAACTGCAGCAACACATGTAAAACAAAAGCATAGTTTCCCTGAACAAGGTCCAAAAAAGAACCGGCTATCTCAGGGAAAACTGAAGCAACACATGTAAAACAAAAGCACAGTGCCCCTGAACACTGTGCAAAAAAGATACAGCCATCTCAGGGAAAACTGAAGCAACACATGTAAAACAAAAGCACAGTGCCCAGGAACAATGTGCAAAAAAGATCTGACATCTCAGGTAAAACTGCAGCAACACATGTAAAACAAAATCAGAGCGCTTCTGAACAAGTTGCACAAAAGATCCAGCCACCTCAGGGAAAACAGAAGCAACACAAATAAAACAAAAGCACAATGCCCCTGAAGAAGGTGAAAAAATGATCCAGCCATCTTAGGGAAAACTGAAAAAACACATGTAAAACAAAAGCACATTGCCCCTGAAGAATGTGAAAAAAGACCCTGTCATCTCAGGGAAAACTGAAGCAACACACATAAAACAAAAGCACAATTTCCCTGAATAAGGTGAAAAAAAGACCCAGCCATCTCAGGGAAAACTGAAGCAACACATGTAAAACAAAAGCACAGTGTCCTAAACAATGTGGAAAAAAAGATCCCGCCATCTCAGGAAAAACTAAAGCAACACATGTAAAACAAAAAGCACAGTGTCTTGAACAACGTGCAAAAAAGATCCAAACATCTCATGGAAAACTGACGCAACACATGTAAACCAAAGGCACTGTGCCCTTGAACAATGTGCAAAAAAGATCCAGTCATCTCAGGGAAAACTACACATGTAAAACTAAAGCACAGTGCCCAGGAAAAACATGCAAAAAATATCCGCCATCCCATGAAAAACTGCAGCAACACATGTAACCAAAAGCATAGTGCCACCGAACAAGGTGTAAAAATGATTCAGCCACCTTAGGGAAAACTGAAGCAACACAAGTAAACAAAAGCACAGTGCTCTTGAACACTGTGCAAACAAGATTCAGCCATCTAAGGGAAAAATGAAGCAACACAAATAAAACAAAAGCACAATGCCCCAGAAGAAGGTTCAAAAATGATCTACGCAACTCAGGGAAAACTGGAACAACACATGTAAAACAAAAGCAAAGTGCCGCCGAACAACGTGCAAAAAAGATCTATCCTTCTGAGAGAAATCTGAAGCAAAACAAATAAAACCAAAGCACAGTGCCCTGAACAATTTGCAAAAAAGATCCAGCCATCTCAGGGAAAACTGAAGCAACACATGTGAAACAAAAACACAGTGTCCCTGAACAATATGCAAAACAGATCCAGCCATCTAAGGGAAAACTGAAGCAACACATGTAAAACAAAAGCTTAGTACCCCTGAACAATGTGCAAAAAAGATCCAGCTATCTCAGGGAAAGCTGAAGCAACACATGTAAAACAAAAGCACAGTGCCCCTGAACAATTTGAAAAAAGATCCAGCCATCTCAGGGAAAATGGAAAAAAAAAACAAAACAAAAGCACAGTTTCCCTGAACAACGTCCAAAAAAGGATCAGCCATCTCAGACAAAACTGAAGCAACACATGTAAAACAAAAGTACAGTCTCCCTGAACAAGGTCCAAAAAAGAACCAGATATCTCAGGGAAAACTGAAGCAACACATGTAAAACAAAAGCACTGTGTCCCTGAACAATGTATAAAAAAGATCCAGCCATCTCAGGGAAAACTGAAGGAACAAAAATAAAACAAAAGCAGAGTTTCCCTGAACAAAGTCCAAAAAAGAACCAGCCATCTCAGAGAAAGCTGAAGCAACACATGTAAAACAAATGCACAGTGCCCCTGAACAATGTGCAAAAAATATCCAGCCATCTCAGGGAAAACTGAAGCAACACATGTAAAACAAAAGCATAGTTTCCCTGAACAAAGTCCAAAAAACCCTGGCTATCTCAGGGAAAACTGAAGCAACACAAATATAACAAAAGCATAGTGCCCCCAATCAAGGTGCAAAAACGATCCAGCCATCTCAGGGAAAACTGAAACAGCAAATGTAAAACAAAAGCACAGTGCCCCTGAACAATGTGCAAAAAAGACCCATCCATTTCAGGGAAAATGGAAGCAGAACATGTAAAACAAAAGCAGAGTGTCCCTGAAGAATGTGAAAAAAAGATCCAGCCATCGCAGGGAAAACTGTAGCAACACAAATAAAACAAAAGCACAATATCCATGAACAAGGTGCAAAAATGACCCAGCCATCTAAGAGAAAACTAAAGCAACACACCCCCAAACAATGTGCAAAAAACATCCAGCCATCTCAGGGAAAACTGAAGCAAAACATGTAAAACTAAAGTACAATGCCCCGAACAATGTGCAAAAAAGATCCAGCCATCTTAGGTAAATCTAAAGCAACACATGTAAAACAAAAAGCACAGTGCCCTGAACAACATGTAAAAAAGATCCAGCCATCTCAGGGAAAACTGAAGCAACACATGTAAACCAAAAGCACAGTACCCAGAAACAATGTCCAAAAAAGATCTGACATCTCAGGAAAAACTGCAGCAACACATGTGAAACAAAAGTAGAGCGCTTCTGAACAAGTTGCACAAAAGATCCAGCCACCTCAGGGAAAACTGAAGCAACACAAATAAAACAAAAGCAAAATGCCCCTGAATAAGGGGAAAAAATGATCCAGCCATCTCAGAGAAAACTGAAGCAACACATGTAAAACAAAAGCACAGTGCCCCTGAACAATGTGCAAAAAAGATCCAGCCATCTCAGGGAAAACTGAAGCAACACATGTAAAACAAAAGCACAGTTTCCCTGAACAATGTGCAAAAAGATCCTGCCATCTCAGGAAAACTGAAGCAACACATGTAAAACAAAAGCATAGTGTCCTGAACAATGTGCAAAAATGATCCAGCCATCTCAAAGAAAACTGAAGCAACACATGTAAAACAAAAGCATACTACCCCGAACAATATGGAAAAAAAGATCCGGCCATCTCAGGGAAAACAGAAGCAACACATGTAAACCAAAAGCACAGTGCCCTTGAACAATGTGCAAAAAAAGATCCAGCCATCTCAAGGAAAACTGAATCAACACATGTAATACAAAAGCATAGCACCCCTGAACAATATACAAAAAAGATCCAGCCATCTCAGGGAAAACTGAAGCAACACATGTAAAACAAAAGCACAGTGCCCTGAACAATGTGCAAAACAGATCCAGCCATCTCAGGGAAAACTGAAGCAAAGCATGTAAAACTAAAGCACAATGCCCTGAACAATGTACAAAAAAGTTCCAGCCATCTTAGGTAAAACTAAAGCAACACATGTAAAACAAAAAGCACAATGCCCTGAACAATGTACAAAAAAGTTCCAGCCATCTTAGGTAAAACTAAAGCAACACATGTAAAACAAAAATCACAGTGCCCTGAACAACATGCAAAAAAGATCCAGCCATCTCAGGGAAAACTGAAGCAACACATGTAAACCAAAAGCTTAGTGCCCCTGAACAAGCTCAAGAAAAGATCAAGCAAAGTCAGGGAAAACTGAAGCAACACATGTAAAACAAAAGCTTAGTACCCCTGAACAATGTGCAAAAAAGATCCAGCTATCTCAGGGAAAACTGAAGCAACACATGTAAAACAAAAGCACAGTGCCCCTGAACAATTTGAAAAAAGATCCAGCCATCTCAGGGAAAATGAAAAAAAAAAAAAAACAAAAGCACAGTTTCCCTGAACAACATCCAAAAAAGGATCAGCCATCTCAGACAAAACTGAAGCAACACATGTAAAACAAAAGTACAGTCTCCCTGAACAAGGTCCAAAAAAGAACCGGATATCTCAGGGAAAACTGAAGCAACACATGTAAAACAAAAGCACAGTGCCCCTGAACAATGTACAAAAAAGATCCAGCCATCTCAGGGAAAACTGAAGGAACAAAAATAAAACAAAAGCACAGCTTCCCTGAACAAGGTCCAAAAAAGAACAAGCCATCTCAGGGAAAACTGAAGCAACACATGTAAAACAAAATCACAGTGCCCCTAAACAATGTGCAAAAAATATCCAGCCATCTCAGGGAAAACTGAAGCAACACATGTAAAACAAAAGCACAGTTTCCCTGAACAAGGTCCAAAAAAGAACTGGCCATCTCAGAGAAAACTGAAGCAACACATGTAAAACAAAAGCACAGTGCCCCTGAACAATGTGCAAAAAAGATCCAGCCATCTCAGGGAAAACTGAAGCAACACATGTAAAACAAAAGGACAGTTTCCCCTGAACAAGGTCCAAAAAAGAACCAGCTATCTCAGGGAAAACTGAAGCAACACATGTAAAACAAAAGCACAGTGCCCTGAACAATGTGCAAAAAAGATCCAGCCATCTCAGAGAAAACTGAAGCAACACAAATAAAACAAAAGCACAATGCCCCTAAACAAGGTGCAAACAAGATCCATCCATCTCAGGGAAAACTGAAGCAAAACATGTAAAACAAAAGCACAGTGCTCTGAACAATGTGCAAAAAAGATCCAGCCAACTCAGGGAAAATTGAAGCAAAACATGTAAAACAAAAGCACAGTGCTCTGAACAATGTGCAAAAAAGATCCAGCCAACTCAGGGAAAACCGAAGCAACACAAGTAAAACAAAAGCACAGTGCTCTGAACAATGTGCAAAAATGATCCAGCCATCTCAGGGAAATCTGAAACAACACATGAAAAACAAAAGCACAGTGCACCTGAACAATGTGCAAAAAAGATCCAGACATCTCAGGAAAAGCTGAAGCAACACATGTAAAACAAAAGCATGGTGCCCCTATACAAAGTGCAAAAATGGTCCAGCGATCTCAGGGAAAACATGATGCAACACATGTAAAACAAAAACACAGTGCCCTGAACAATGTGCAGAAAAGATCCAGCCATCTCAGGGAAAACTGAAGCAACACATGTAAAACAAAAGCACAGTGCCCCTGAACAATGTGAAAAAAAGATCCAGCCATCTCAGGGAAAACTGAAGCAACACAAATAAAACAAAAGCACAATATCCCTGAACAAGGTACAAAAACGACCCAGCCATCTAAGAGAAAACTGAAGCAACACACCCCCAAACAATGTGCAAAAAAGATCCAGCCATCTCAGGGAAAACTGAAGCAACACATGTAAAACAAAAGCACAGTGCCGTGAACAATGTGCAAAAAAGATCCAGCCATCTCAGGTAAAACTAAAGCAACACATGTAAAACAAAAAGCACAGTGCCCTGAACAACATGCAAAAAAGATCCAGCCATCTCAGGGAAAACTGAAGCAACACATGTAAACCAAAAGCACAGTGCCCTGAACAATGTACAAAAAGATCCCACCATCTCAGGGAAAACTGAAGCAACACATGTAAACCAAAAGCACAGTGACCCTGAACAATGTGCAAAAAAGATCCAGCCATCTCAGGGAAAACTGAAGCAACACATGTAAAACAAAAGCACAGTGCCCCTGAACAATGTGCAAAAAGATCCAGCCATCTCAGGGAAAACTGAAGCAACACAAATGAAACAAAAGCATAGTGCCCCAAACAAGGTGCAAAAAAGATCCAGCCATCTCAGGGAAAACTGAAGCAACACATGTAAAACAAAAGCACAGTGCCCCTGAACAATGTGCAAAAAAGATCCAGCCATCTCAGGGAAAACTGAAGCAACACATGTAAAACAAAAGCACAGTGTCCTAAACAATGTGCAAAAAGATCCAGCCATCTCAGGAAAACTGAAGCAACACATGTAAAACAAAAGCACAGTGCCCTGAACAATGTGCAAAAAGATCCAGCCATCTCAGGCAAACTGAAGCAACACATGTAAAACAAAAGCACAGTGCCCCTGAACAAGGTGCAAAAAGATCCAGCCATCTCAGGGAAAACTGAAGCAACACATGTAAAACAAAAGCACAGTGCCCTGAACAATGTGCAAAAAGATCCAGCCATGTCAGGGAAAACTAAAGCGACTAATGTAAAACAAACACACAGTGCCCTGGACAATGTGAAAAAAGATCCAGCCATCTTAAGTAAAACTAAAGCAACACATGTAAAACAAAAGCACAGTGCCCCTGAACAATGTGCAAAAAGATCCAGCCATCTCAGGAAAACAGAAGCAACACATGTAAACCAAAATCACAGTGCCCCTGAACAATGTGCAAAAAAGATACAGCCATCTCAGGGTAAATTGAAGCAACACATGCAAAACAAAAGCACAGTGCCCCTGAACAAGGTGAAAAAAAGATCCAGCCATCTCTGCATAAACTGAAGCAACACAAATAAAACAAAAGCACAGTGCCCTGAACAATGTGCAAAAAAGATCCAGCCAGCTCAGGGAAAACTGAAGCAACACATGTAAAACAAAAGCACAGTGCCCCTGAACAATGTGCAAAAAGATCCAGCCATCTCAGGGAAAACTGAAGCAACACATGTAAAACAAAATCATAGGGCCCTGGAACAGAAAGCAAAAAAAGCCAGCCATCTCATGGAAAACTGAAGCAACACATGTAAAACAAATACACAGTGCCCTGGACAATGTGAAAAAAGAACAAGCCATCTCAGGGAAAACTGAAGCAACACATGTAAAACAAAATCACAGTGCCCCTAAACAATGTGCAAAAAAAGATCCAGCCATCTCAGGGAAAACTGAGGCAACACATGTAAACCAAAAGCACAGTGACCATGAACAATGTGCAAAAAGATCCAGCCATGTCAGGGAAAATTGAAGCAACACATGTAAAACAAAAGCACAGTGCCCTGAACAATGTGCAAAAAGATCCAGCCATCTCAGGAAAACTGAAGCAACACATGTAAAACAAAAGCACAGTGCCCTGAACAATGTGCAAAAAGATCCAGCCATCTCAGGAAAACTGAAGCAACACATGTAAAACAAAAGCACAGTGCCCTGAACAATGTGCAAAACGATCCAGCCATTTCAGGGAAAACGGAAGCAGCACATGTAAAACAAAAGTACAATACCCCTGAACAATGTGCAAAAATGATCCAGCCATCTCAAAGAAAACTGAAGCAACACATGTAAAACAAAAGGACAGTGCCATGAACAATGTGCAAAAAGATCCAGCCATCTCAGGGAAAACTGAAGCAACACATAAAACAAAAGCACAGTGCCCTGAACAATGTGCAAAAAGATCCAGCCATCTCAGGAAAACTGAAGCAACACATGTAAAACAAAAGCACAGTGCCCTGAACAAGGTGCAAAAAGATCCGGCCATCTCAGGGAAAACAGAAGCAACACATGTAAACCAAAAGCACAGTGCCCTTTAACAATGTGCAAAAAAAGATCCAGCCATCTCAGGGAAAACTGAAGCAACAGATATAAAATGAAAACACAGTGCCCTGAACAATGTGCAAAAAGATCCAGCCATCTCAGGGAAAACTCAAGCAACACAAATGAAACAAAAGCATAGTGTCCCCAAACAAGGTGAAAAAAGAACCAGCCATCTCAGAGAAAGCTGAAGCAACACATGTAAAACAAAAGCACAGTGCCCCTGAACAATGTGCAAAAACGATCCAGCCATCTCAGGAAAACTGAAGCAACACATGTAAAACAAAAGCACAGTGCCCTGAACAATGTGCAAAAAGATCCAGCCATCTCAGGAAAACTGAAGCAACACATGTAAAACAAAAGCACAGTGCCCTGAACAAGGTGCAAAAAGATCCAGCCATCTCAGGAAAACTGAAGCAACACATGTAAAACAAAAGCACAGTGCCCTGAACAAGGTGCAAAAAGACCCAGCCATCTCAAAGAAAACTGAAGCAACACATGTAAAACAAAAGCATAGTATGCCTAAACAATGTACAAAAATTATCCAGCCCTCTCAGGGAAAACTGAAGCAACACATGTAAAACAAAAGCACAGTGCCCCTGAACAATGTGCAAAAAAGATCCAGCCATCTCAGGGAAAACTGAAGCAACACATGTAAAACAAAGCACAGTGCCCTGAACAATGTGAAAAAAGATCCCACCATCTCAGGGAAAACTAAAGCAACACATGTAAACCAAAAGCACAGTGCCCTTGAACAATGTGCAAAAAAGATCCAGCCATCTCAGGGAAAACTGAAGCAACATGTAAAACAAAAGCACAGTGCCTCCGAACAACGTGCAAAAATGATCCAGGCAACTCAGGGAAACTGAAGCAACACAAGTAAAACAAAAGCACAGTGCCTCCGAACAAGGTGCAAAAATGATCCCACCATCTCAGGGAAAACTGAAGCAAAACATTAATACAAAAGAACAGTG
Organism: Protopterus annectens; assembly: GCF_019279795.1. NCBI lineage: Eukaryota > Metazoa > Chordata > Ceratodontiformes > Protopteridae > Protopterus > Protopterus annectens. The sequence goes on along the minus strand of NC_056726.1, from coordinate 260,302,843 downwards.
CCCCTGAACAAGCTGCAAAAAAGATCCAGCCATCTCAGGGAAAACTGAAGCAACACACGTAAAACAAAAGCACAGTGCCCTGAACAAGGTGCAAAAAAGATCCAGCCATCTCAGGGAAAACTGAAGCAACACATGTAAAACAAAAGCACAGTGCCCCTGAACAATGTGCAAAAAGATCCAGCCATCTCAGGGAAAACTGAAGCAACACATGTAAAACAAACACACAGTGCCCTGGACAATGTGAAAAAAGGTCCAGCGATCTCAGGGAAAACATGATGCAACACATGTAAAACAAAAACACAGTGCCCTGAACAATGTGCAGAAAAGATCCAGCCATCTCAGGGAAAACTGAAGCAACACATATAAAACAAAAGCACAGTGCCCTGAACAACGTGCAAAAAAGATCCAGCCATCTCAGGGAAAACTGAAGCAACACATGTAAAACAAAAGCACAGTGCCCCTGAACAATGTGCAAAAAGATCCAGTCATCTCAGGGAAAACTGAAGCAACACATGTAAACCAAAAGCACATTGCCCCTGAACAATGTGCAAAAAGATCCAGCCATCTCAGGGAAAACTGAAGCAACACATGTAAAACAAATACACAGTGCCCTGGACAATGTGAAAAAAGATCCAGCCATCTTAAGTAAAACTAAAGCAACACATGTAAAACAAAAGCACAGTGCCCTGAACAATGTGCAAAAAGATCCAGCCATCTCAGGAAAACTGAAGCAACAGATGTAATACAAAAGCATAGTACCCCTGAACAATATGCAAAAAAGATTCCGCCATCTCAGGGAAAACTGAAGCAACATATGTAAAACAAAAGCACAGTGCCCTGAACAATGTGCAAAAAGATCCAGCCATCTCAGGAAAACTGAAGCAACACATGTAAAACAAAAGCACAGTGCCCTGAACAAGGTCCAAAAAGATTCCGCCATCTCAGGGAAACCTGAAGCAACATATGTAAAACAAAAGCACAGTGCCCTGAACAATGTGCAAAAAAAGATCTCACCATCTCAGGGAAAACTAAAGCAACATATGTAAAAAAAAAAAGCACAGTGCCCTGAACAACGTGCAAAAAAGATCCAGCCATCTCAGTGAAAACTGAAGCAACACAAATAAAAATAAAGCACAGTGCCCCTGAACAATGTCCAAAAAACATCCAGCCATCTCAGGGAAAACTGAAGCAAAACATGTAAAACAAAAGCACAGTGCCCTGAACAATGTGCAAAAAAGATCCAGCCATCTCAGGGAAAACTGAAGCAACACATGTAAAACAAAAGCACAGTGCCCCTGAACAATGTGCAAAAAGATCCAGTCATCTCAGGGATAACTGAAGCAACACAAATAAAACAAAAGCACAGTGCCCTGAACAACGTGCAAAAAAGATCCAGCCATCTCAGGGAAAACTGAAGCAACACATGTAAAACAAAAGCACAGTGCCCCTGAACAATGTGCAAAAAAGATCCAGCCATCTCAGGGAAAACTGAAGCAACACATGTAAAACAAAAGCACAGTGCCCTGAACAGTTGAAAAAAGATCCAGCCATCTCAGGGAAAACTGAAGGTACACATGTAAAACAAAAGCACAGTGCCCTGAACAACGTGCAGAAAAGATCCAGCCATCTCAGGGAAAACTGAAGCAACACATGTAAAACAAATGCACAGTGCCGTGAACAATGTGCAAAAAAGATCCAGCCATCTCAGGGAAAACTGAAGCAACACATGTAAAACAAAAGCACAGTGCCCCTGAACAATGTGCAAAAAAGATCCAGCCATCTCAGGGAAAACTGAAGCAACACATGTAAAACAAAAGCACAGTGCTCAGGAACAATGTGCAAAAATCCAGCCATCTCAGGGAAAACTGAAGCAACACATGTAAAACAAAAGCACAGTGCCCTGAACAAGGTGCAAAAAGATCCAGCCATCTCAGGAAAACTGAAGCTACACATATAAAGCAAAAGCATAGTGCCTGCAAACAAGGTGCAATAAAGATCCAGCCATGTCAGGGAAAACTAAAGCAACTTATGTAAAACAAAAGCACAGTGCTCCTGAACAATGTGCAAAAAGATCCAGACATCTCAGGGAAAACTGAAGTAACACATAACAAAAGCACAGTGCCCTGAACAATGTGCAAAAAGATCCAGCCATCTCATGGAAAACAGAAGGAAAAAAAATAAAACAAAAGCACAGCTTCCCTGAACAAGGTCCAAAAAGATCCAGCCATCTCAGGGAAAACTGAGGCAACACATGTAAACCAAAAGCACAGTGACCATGAACAATGTGCAAAAAGATCCAGACATCTCAGGGAAAACTGAAGTAACACATAACAAAAGCACAGTGCCCTGACCAATGTGCAAAAAAGGTACAGCCATCTCAGGGAAAACTGAAGCAACACATGTAAAACAAAAGCACAATGCCCCTGAACAACGTGCAGAAAAGATCCAGCCATCTCAGTGAAAACTGAAGCAACGCAAATAAAACAAAAGCACAATGCCCTGAACAATGTGCAAAAATGATCCAGCCATCTCAGGGAAAACTGAAGCAACACATGTGAAACAAAAACACAGTGTCCCTGAACAATGTGCAAAAAATATCCAGCCATCTCAGGGAAAACTGAAGCAACACATGTGAAACAAAAACACAGTGTCCCTGAACAATATGCAAAACAGATCCAGCCATCTAAGGGAAAACTGAAGCAACACATGTAAAACAAAAGCTTATTGCCCCTGAACAAGGTCAAGAAAAGATCAAGCAAACTCAGGGAAAACTGAAGCAACACATGTAAAACAAAAGCTTAGTACCCCTGAACAATGTGCAAAAAAGATCCAGCTATCTCAGGGAAAGCTGAAGCAACACATGTAAAACAAAAGCACAGTGCCCCTGAACAATTTGAAAAAAGATCCAGCCATCTCAGGGAAAATGGAAAAAAAAAAAAACAAAAGCACAGTTTCCCTGAACAACATCCAAAAAAGGATCAGCCATCTCAGACAAAACTGAAGCAACACATGTAAAACAAAAGTACAGTCTCCCTGAACAAGGTCCAAAAAAGAACCGGATATCTCAGGGAAAACTGAAGCAACACATGTAAAACAAAAGCACAGTGCCCCTGAACAATGTACAAAAAGATCCAGCCATCTCAGGGAAAACTGAAGGAACAAAAATAAAACAAAAGCACAGTTTCCCTGAACAAGGTCCAAAAAAGAACCAGCCATCTCAGAGAAAGCTGAAGCAACACATGTAAAACAAAAGCACAGTGCCCCTGAACAATGTGCAAAAAATATCCAGCCATCTCAGGGAAAACTGAAGCAACACATGTAAAACAAAAGCACAGTTTCCCTGAACAAGGTCCAAAAAAGAACTGGCCATCTCAGAGAAAACTGAAGCAACACATGTAAAACAAAAGCACAGTGCCCCTGAACAATGTGCAAAAAAGATCCAGCCATCTCAGGGAAAACTGAAGCAACACATGTAAAACAAAAGCATAGTGCCCTGAACAATGTGCCAGAAAAATCCAGCCATCTCAGGGAAAACTGAAGCAACACAAATAAAACAAAAGCATAGTGCCCCAAACAAGGTGCAAAAAAGATCCAGCCATCTCAGGGAAAACTGAAACAGCACAAGTAAAATAAAAGCACAGTGCCCCTGTACAATGTGCAAAAAAGATCCAACCATTTCAGGGAAAACTGAAGCAGCACATGTAAAACAAAAGCACAGTGCCCCTGAAGAATGTGAAAAAAGACCCCGCTATCTCAGGGAAAACTGAAGCAACACAAATAAAACAAAAGCACAATTTCCCTGAACAAGGTGCCAAAAAAAGACCCAGCCATCTCAGAGAAAACTGAAGCAACAGATGTAAAACAAAAGCATAGTACCCCTGAACAATATACAAAAAAGATCCAGCCATCTCAGGGAAAACTGAAGCAACACATGTAAACCAAAAGCACAGTGACCCTGAACAATGTGCAAAAAAGATCCAGCCATCTCAGGGAAAACTGAAGCAACACATGTAAACCAAAAGCACAGTGACCCTGAACAATGTGCAAAAAAGATACAGCCATCTCAGGGAAAATTGAAGCAACACATGTAAAACAAAAGCACAGTACCCAGAAACAATGTCCAAAAAAGATCTGACATCTCAGGAAAAACTGCAGCAACACATGTAAAACAAAAGTAGAGCACTTCTGAACAAGTTGCACAAAAGATCCAGCCACCTCAGGGAAAACTGAAGCAACACAAATAAAACAAAAGCAAAATGCCCCTGAATAAGGGGAAAAAATGATCCAGCCATCTCAGAGAAAACTGAAGCAACACATGTAAAACAAAAGCACAGTGCCCCTGAACAATGTGCAAAAAAGATCCAGCCATCTCAGGGAAAACTGAAGCAACACATGTAAAACAAAAGCACAGTTTCCCTGAACAAAGTCCAAAAAAGAACCTGCTATCTCAGGGAAAACTGAAGCAACACATGTAAAAGAAAAGCATAGGGCCCCCAAATAATGTGCCAGAAAAATCCAGGTATCTCAGGGAAAACTGAAGCAACACAAATATAACAAAAGCATAGTGCCCCCAATCAAGGCGCAAAAAAGATCCAGCCATCTCAGGGAAAACTGAAACAGCAAATGTAAAACAAAAGCACAGTGCCCCTGTACAATGTGCAAAAAAGATCCATCCATTTCAGGGAAAATGGAAGCAGAACATGTAAAACAAAAGCAGAGTGCCCCTGAAGAATGTGAAAAAAAGATCCAGCCATCGCAGGGAAAACTGAAGCAACACAAATAAAACAAAAGCACAATATCCCTGAACAAGGTACAAAAACGACCCAGCCATCTAAGAGAAAACTGAAGCAACACACCCCCAAACAATGTGCAAAACAGATCCAGCCATCTCAGGGAAAACTGAAGCAAAGCATGTAAAACTAAAGCACAATGCCCTGAACAATGTACAAAAAAGTTCCAGCCATCTTAGGTAAAACTAAAGCAACACATGTAAAACAAAAATCACAGTGCCCTGAACAACATGCAAAAAAGATCCAGCCATCTCAGGGAAAACTGAAGCAACACATGTAAAACAAACACACAGTGCCCTGGACAATGTGCAAAAAAGATCCAGCCATCTCAGGGAAAACTGAAGCAACACATGTAAACCAAAAGCACAGTGACCCTGAACAATGTGCAAAAAAGATCCAGCCATCTCAGGGAAAACTGAAGCAACACATGTAAAACAAAAGCACAGTGCCCCTGAGCAACGTGCAAAAAAATACAGCCATATCAGTGAAAAATAAAGCAACACATGTAAAACAAAAGCAAAGAGACCCTGAACAATGTGCAAAAAAGATCCAAGCATCTCAGAAAAACTGAAGCAACATGTAAAACAAAAGCACAGTGCCTCCGAACAACGTGCAAAAAAAATCCAGCCATCTCAAGGAAATCTGAAGCAACACGTGTAAAACAAAAGCAGAGTGCCCATGAACAATTAAAAAAGATCCAGCCATCTCAGGGAAAATTGAAGAAACAAAAATAAAACAAAAGCATAGCTTCCCTAAACAAGGTCCAAAAAATCCCAGCCATCTCAGAGAAAACTGAAGCAGCACATGTAAAAGAAAAGCACAGTGCCCCTGAGCGATGTGAAAAAAAGATCCAGCCATCTCAGGAAAAACTGAAGAAACACATGTAAAACAAAAGCACAGTGCCCTGAACAATGTGCAAAAAGATCCAGCCATCTCAGGAAAACTGAAGCAACACATGTAAAACAAAAGCACAGTGCCCTGAACAAGGTGCAAAAAGATCCAGCCATCTCAGGAAAACTGAAGCAACACATGTAAAACAAAAGCACAGTGCCCTGAACAATGTGCAAAAAGATCCAGCCATCTCAGGAAAACTGAAGCAACACATGTAAAAAAAGCACAGTGCCCTGAACAATGTGCAAAAAGATCCAGCCATCTCAGGAAAACTGAAGCAACACATGTAAAACAAAAGCACAGTGCCCTGAATAAGGTGCAAAAAGATACAGCCATCTCAGGGAAAACTGAAGCAACACATGGAAAACAAAAGCACAGTGCCCCTGAACAACGTGCAAAATGAGGCAGCCATCTCAGGGAAAACATGATGCAAGACATGTAAAACAAAATCACAGTGCCCCTGAACAATTTGAAAAATGAGGCAGCCATCTCAGGGAAAACTGAAGCAACACATGGAAAACAAAAGCACAGTGCCCCTGAACAAGGTAAAAAAAAGATCCAGCTATCTCTGTGAAAACTGAAGGAAAACAAATAAAACAAAAGCACAGTGCCCCTGAACAATGCCCAAAAAAGATCCAGCCATGTCAGGGAAAACTAAAGCAACTTATGTAAAACAAAATCATTGGGCCCCTGAAGAATGTGAAAAAAGATCCAGCCATCCCAGTGAAAACTGAAGCAACGCAAATAAAACAAAAACACAATGCCCCTAAACAAGGTGCAAACAAGATCCATCCATCTCAGGGAAAACTGAAGTAAGATATGTAAAACAAAAGCACAGTGCCCCTGAACAATGTGCAAAAAAGATCCAGCCATCTCAGGGAAAACTGAAGCAACACATGTAAAACAAAAGCACAGTGCCCTGAACAATGTGCAAAAAAAGATCCAGCCATCTCAAGGAAAACTGAAGCAACATATGTAAACCAAAAGCACAGTGACCCTGAACAATGTCCAAGAAGATCCAGGCATCTCAGGGAAAACTGAAGCAACACATGTAAAACAAAAGCACAGTGACCATGAACAATGTGCAAAAAGATCCAGCCATGTCAGGGAAAATTGAAGCAACACATGTAAAACAAAAGCACTGTGCCCATGAACAAGTTGCAAAAAAGATCAAGCAAACTCAGGGAAAACTGAAGCAACACATGTAAAACAAAATCACAGTGCCCCTAAACAATGTGCAAAAAAAGATCCAGCCATCTCAGGGAAAACTGAAGCAACACATGTAAAACAAACACACAGTGCCCTGGACAATGTGAAAAAAGATCCAGCCATCTTAAGTAAAACTAAAGCAACACATGTAAAACAAAAAGCACAGTGCCCTGAACAACATGCAAAAAAGATCCATCCATCTCAGGGAAAACTGAGGCAACACATGTAAACCAAATGCACAGTGACCATGAACAATGTGCAAAAAGATCCAGCCATGTCAGGGAAAATTGAAGCAACACATGTAAAACAAAAGCACTGTGCCCATGAACAATGTGCAAAAAAGATACAGCCATCTCAGGGAAAACTGAAGCAACACATGGAAAACAAAAGCACAGTGCCCCTGAACAAGGTAAAAAAAAAAGATCCAGCCATCTCAGTGAAAACTGAAGCAACACATGTAAAACAAAAACACAGTGCCCTGAACAATGTGAAAAAAGATCCAGCCCTCTCAGGGAAAACTGAAGCAACACATGTAAAACAAAAGCACAGTGCCCCTGAACAATGTGCAAAAAAGATCCAGCCATCTCAGGGAAAACTGAAGCAACACATGTAAACAAAAGGCACAGTGCCCCTGAACAATGTGCAAAAAATATCCAGCCATCTTAAGTAAAACTAAAGCAACACATGTAAAACAAAAAGCACAGTGCCCTGAACAACATGCAAAAAAGATCCAGCCATCTCAGGGAAAACTGAAGCAACACATGTAAACCAAAAGCACAGTGACCATGAACAATGTGCAAAAAGATCCAGCCATGTCAGGGAAAATTGAAGCAACACATGTAAAACAAAAGCACTGTGCCCATGAACAAGTTGCAAAAAAGATCCAGCCATCTGAGGGAAAACCGAAGCAAAACATGTAAAACAAAAGCACAGTGCCCCTAAACAACGTGCAAAAAAGATAAATCCACCTCAGAGAAAATGGAAGCAACACATGTAAAACAAAAGTCCAGTGCCCCTGAACAAAGTGCAAAAAAGATCTAGCCATGTCAGGGAAAACTGAAGCAACACATGTGAAACAAAAGCACAGTGCCCCTGAGCAAGGTGCAAAAAAGATCAAGCAATCTCAGGGAAAACTGAAGCAACACATGTAAAACAAAAGCACAGTGCCCCTGAACAAGGTGCAAAAAGATCCAGCCATCTCAGTGAAAACTGAAGCAACAGACTTAAAAAAAAAGCATAGTGCCCCTGAACAAGGTGCAAAAAAGATCCAGCCATCTCAGGGAAAACTGAAGCAACACATGTAAAACAAAAGCACAGTGCCCCTGAACAATGTGCAAAAAGATCCAGTCATCTCAGGGAAAACTGAAGCAACACATGTAAAACAAAAGCACAGTGCCCCTGAACAAGGTGCAAAAAAGATCCAGCCATCTCAGGGAAAACTGAAGCAACACATGTAAAACAAAAGCACAGTGCCCCTGAACAAGGTGCAAAAAAGATCCAGCTATCTCAGGAAAACTGAGGCAACACATGTAAAACAAAAGCACAGTGCCCCTGAACAACGTGCAAAAAAGATCCAGCCATCTCAGAGAAAACTGAAGCAAAACATGTAAAACAAAAGCAGAGTGCCTCTGAACAAGGTGCAAAAAAGATCAAGCAAACTCAGGGAAAACTGAAGCAACACATGTGAAACAAAATCACAGTTCACCTCAACATGGTGCAAAAAAGATCCAGCCATCTCAGGAAAATTGGAAGCAACACATGTAAAACAAAAGCAGATCTCCCCTTAACAAGGTGTAAAAAAGATACAGCCATCTCAGGGAAAATTGAAGCAACACATGTAAAACAAAAGCACAATGCCCCTGAACAAGATGAAAAAAAGATCCAGCCATCTCAGGAAAAACTGAAGCAACACATGTAAAACAAAAGCACAGTGCCCCTGAACAAGGTGCAAAAAAGATCCAGCCATCTCATGGAAAACTGAAGCAACACAAATAAAACAAAAGCCCAGTGCCTCTGAGTAACATGCAAAAATGATCCGGTTATCTCAGGCAAAGCTGAAGCAACACATGTAAAACAAAAGCAAAGTGCTTCCGAAAAAAAGTGCTGGAAAGATGCAGCCATCTCAAGGAAATCTGAAGTAACACATATAAAAACAAAAGCACAGTGCCCCTGAACAATTTGAAAAAAGATCCTCCATCTCAGGGAAAACTGAAGGAACAAAAATAAAATAAAAGCACAGTTTCCTTAAACAAGGTCCAAAAAAAGACCCAGCCATCGCAGAGAAAACTGAAGCAACACATGTAATACAAACGCACAGTGCCAGTGAACAATGTTCAAAAAAGATAAAGCCATCTCAAAGAAAACTGAAGCAACATATGTAAAACAGAAGCACAGTACCCCTGAACAATGTGAAAAAAAGATCCAGTCATCTCAGGAAAAACCAAAGAAACACAAAAAAAAACAAAAGCACAATGCCCCTGAAGTAGGTGGAAAAATGATCCAGTCATCCCAGGGAATACTGAAGCAACACAAATAAAACAAAAGCAGAGTGCACCCGAAAAACATGCAAACAAGATCCAGCCATCTAAGAGAAAACTGAAGCAACAAAAATAAAACAAAAGCACAATGCCCCTGAACAAGGTAAAAAAAGATCCATGCATCTCAGGGAAAACTGAAAAAACACATGTAAAACAAAAGCACAGTGCACCCAAACAACATGTAAAAAAGATCCAGCCATCTAGGGAAAACTGAAGCAACTCAAATAAAACAAATGCATAGTGCCCCCAAACAACATGCAAAAAGAGACAGTCCTCTTAGGGGAAAACTGAAGCAACACATGTAAAAGAAAAGTTCAGTGCTTCCAAAAAAAGTGCAGAAAAAAGCCTGCCATCTCAGGGAAAACTGAAGCAACACATGTAAAACAAAAGCACAGTGCCCTGAACAATGTGCAAAAAAAGATCCCGCCATCTCAGGGAAAAATAAAGTAACACATGTAAAAAAATGCACAGTGCCCTGAACAATGTGCAAAAACGATCCAGCCATCTCAGGGAAATCTGAAGCAACACATGTAAACCAAAAGCACTGTGCCCAGGAACAACGTGCAAACAAGATCTGCCATCTCAGGAAAAACCACAGCAACACATGTAAAACAAAAGCATAGTGCCCCTGAACAAGGTGTAAAAAAAATCCAGCCACCTCAGGGAAAACTGAAGCAACACAAGTAAAAAAAAAAAGCACAGTGCAAACAAGATTCAGCAATCTCAGGGAAAACTGAAGCAACACAAATAAAACAAAAGCTCAATTCCCCTGAAGAAGGTTCAAAAATGATCTATGCAACTCAGGGAAAACTGGAACAACACATGTAAAACAAAAGCAAAGTGCCCCCGAACAACGTTCAGAAAAGATCTATCCATCTGAGAGAAATCTGAAGCAAAACAAATAAAACAAAAGCACAGTGCCGTGCCCTGAACAATGTGCAAAAATGATCCAGCCCTCTTAGGGAAAACTGAAACAACACATGTAAAACAAAAGCAAAGTGCCCGAACAACCTGAAAAAAAGATGCATCCATCTGAGAGAAAACGGAAGCAAAACAAATAAAACAAAAGCACAATGCCCCTGAAGAAGGTACAAAAAAGATTCAGCCATCTTAGGGAAAACTGAAGCAAAACATGTAAAACAAAAGCAAAGTGCCCAGAACAACGTGCAAAAAAGATCCATCCATCTGAGAAAAAACTGAAGCAAAACAAATAAAACAAATGCACAGTGTCCCTGAACAAGGTGCAAAAAAGATCCAGCCATCTCAAGGAAAACTGTAGCAACAGATGTAAAACAAAAACCACGGTGCCCCTGAACAATGTGCAAAAAAGATAAAGCCATCTCATGGAATACTGAAGCAACACATGTAAAACAAAAGCAAAGTGCCTCTGAACTACGTGCAAAAAAGATCCAGCCATCTCAGCCATGTCAGGGAAAACTGAAGTAACACATGCAAAACAAAAGCAGAGTTCACCTGAACATGGTGCAAAAAAGATCCAGCCATGTCAGGAAAAACTGAAGCAACACAAATAAAACAAAAGCAGATCGCCCCTTAACAAGGTGCAAAAAAGATACAGCCATCTCAGGGAAAATTGAAGCAACACATGTAAAACAAAAGCACAGTGCCCCTGAACAATGTGCAAAAAAGATACAGCCATCTCAGTGAAAAATGAAGCAACGCAAACAAAACAAAAGCACAATGCCCCTGAACAAGATGAAAAAAAAGATCCAGCCATCTCTGTGAAAATGAAGCAACACAAATAAAACAAAAGCACAATGCCCCTGAACAAGGTGCAAAAAAGATCCAGCCATCTCAGGGAAAACTGAAGCAACACATGTAAAACAAAAGCACAGTGCCCCTGAACAAGGTGCAAAAAAGATCCAGCCATCTCAGGGAAAACTGAAGCAACACAAATAAAACAAAAGCCCAGTGCCTCTGAGTAACATGCAAAAATGATCCAGTTATCTCAGGCAAAGCTGAAGCAACACATGTAAAACAAAAGCAAAGTGCTTCCGAAAAAAGTGCTGGAAAGATGCAGCCATCTCAAGGAAATCTGAAGCAACACATGTAAAACAAAAGCACAGTGCCCCTGAACAATTTGAAAAAAGATCCACCATCTCAGGGAAAACTGAAGGAACAAAAATAAAACAAAAGCACAGTTTCCCTAAACAAGGTCTAAAAAAAGACCCAGCCATCACAGAGAAAAATGAAGCAACACATGTAATACAAATGCACAGTGCCCACGAACAATGTGAAAAAAAGATCCAGTCATCTCAGGAAAAAACGAAAAAACACAAAAAAAAAAAACAAAAGCACAATGCCCCTGAAGTAGGTGGAAAAATGATCCAGTCATCCCAGGGAATACTGAAGCAACACAAATAAAACAAAAGCAGAGTGCCCCCGAATAACATGCAAACAAGATCCAGCCATCTAAGAGAAAACTGAAGCAACAAAAATAAAACAAAAGCACGATGCCCCTGAACACGGTACAAAAAGCTCCATGCATCTCAGGGAAAACTGAAACAACACATGTAAAACAAAAGCACAGTGCACCCGAACAACGTGCAAAAAAGATCCAGCCATCTAAGGGAAAACTGAAGCAACTCAAATAAAAAAAATGCATAGTGCCCCCAAACAATGTGCAAAAAAGAGACGGTTCTCTTAGGGTAAAACTGAAGCAACACATGTAAAACAAAAGCTCAGTGCTTCTGAAAAAAGTGCACAAAAAAGCCTGCCATCTCAGGGAAAACTGAAGCAACACATGTAAAACAAAAACACAGTACCCCTGAACAATGTGCAAAAAAGGTCCAGCCATCTAAGGGAAAACTGAAGCAACACATGTAAAACAGAAGCACAGTTCCCTCAAAAAACATGCAAAAAAAGTTCCTGTCATCTCACTGCTTCCGAAAAAAGTGCAGACAAACTCCAGCCATATTAGGCAAAACTGTAGCAACACAAATAAAACAAAAGCATAGTGCCCCCAACAAGGTGCAAAAAAGATCCAGCCATCTCAGGGAAAACTGAAGCTACACATGTAAAACAAAAGCACAGTGCCCCTGAACAAGGTAAAGAAATGATCAAGCAAACTCCAGGAAAACTGAAGCAACACTTGTAAAAGAAAAGCAGAGTGCCCCCGAACAATATGCAAAAAAGATCCAGTCATCTCAAGGACAGCTGAAGCAACAAATGTAAAACAAAAGCACAGTTCTCCTGAACAATTTGAAAAAAGATCCAGCCATCTCAGGGAAAACTGAAGGAACAAAAATAAAACAAAAGCACAGTTTCCCTGAACAAGGTCCAAAAAACAGCCAGCTATCTCAGAGAAAACTGAAGCAACACATGTAAAACAAAAGCATAGTGCCACTGAACAAGGTGCAAAAAAGATCCAGCCATCTCAGGGAAAACTGAAGCAACACATGTAAAACAAAAGCACAGTACCCCTGAACAATGTGCAAAAAAGATCCATCCATTTCAGGGAAAATGGAAGCAGCACATATAAAACAAAAGCAGAGTGCCCCCGAAGAATGTGAAAAAAAACATCCAGCCATCGCAGGGAAAACTGAAGCAACACAAATAAAACAAAAGCACAATATCCCTGAACAAGGTGCAAAAAAGATCCAGCCATCTCAGGGAAAACTGAAGCAACACATGTAAAACAAAAGCACAGTGCCCAGGAACAACGTGCAAAAAAGATCTGACATCTCAGGAAAAACTGCAGCAACACATGTAAAACAAAAGCAGAGCACTTCTGAACAAGTTGCACAAAAGATCCAGCCACCTCAGGGAAAACTGAAGCAACACAAATAAAACAAAAGCACAATGCCCCTGAAGAAGGTGAAAAAATGATCCAGCCATCTCAGGGAAAACTGAAAAAACACATGTAAAACAAAAGCAAAGTGCCCCTGAACAATTTGCAAAAAAGATCCAGCCATCTGAGAGAAAACTGAAGCAAAACAAAAATAAAACAAAAGCACAAGGGCCCTGAAGAAGGTACAAAAAAGATCCAGCCATCTCAGAGAAAACTGAAGCAAAACATGTAAAACAAAAGCACAGTGCCCTGAACAATGTACAAAAAAGATCCAGCCATCTCAGAGAAAACTGAAGCAACACAAATAAAAGAAAAGCACAATGCCCCTGAAGTAGGTGAAAAAAATGATCCAGCCATCTCAAAGAAAACTGAAACAACACATGTAAAACAAAAGCAAAGTGCCCCTGAACAATGTGCAAAAAAGATCCAGCCATCTCAGAGAAAACTGAAGCAAACAAAAAAACAAAAGCACAATGGCCATAAAGAAGGTACAAAAAAGACCCAGCCATCTCAGAGAAAACTGAAGCAAAACATGTAAAACAAAAGCACAGTGCCCCTGAACAACGTGCAAAAAATATAGCGCCATCTCAGTGAAAACTGAAACAACGTAAATAAAAGAAAAGCACAATGCCCCTGATCAAAGTGCAAAAATTATCCAGCCATGTCTGGGAAAAATGAAGGAACATATGTAAAACAAAAGCACAGTGCCCCCATAATTATATAATTAGTTAGTATTGTTATTACACATCATTTTGAATAAAGTGGAAAAAAGAACCAAAAAATAAATAAATAAATAAAAATAAGAAAAAATATATGTATGATGATGGAAACAAAATATACACTTAAATTTAAACTGATTTAGAATGGTATTTAAAATGGTATTTAAAACCAATTTGTAGAATAAATACTAACTAATTATACAATTATATAGGTTTTTAGGGGTTCTTGTACACAGATAAACTGGAAAACTGGAAAAACACACCAAGCCTGGACCAGAAGCAACGTTATGGAATACAGCTTTCGTTTACGAAACAATGCTTCTGCCAAAATCTTCTGATGCCAATAATAAGTATAAATGAAAGCAAAAAATCTTCCTTTGAAATTGTGAAGGAATGCCAAACCAAGTTGATCCACTAAAATCTTTTATTCACCAACACAAAAACGAGAAGAACACTCCAATGCAACCTGAGCGCTTCGCCAATTCCACAATTTTTTTTTTTTAAAAAAATTAAATGTGGCCATACTGCTTAAATACACAAGTTAATAGGCCAATT
>NC_056726.1:259958334-259983334 GCF_019279795.1 Protopterus annectens | reverse complement strand
CACAGATATGCTTACAAATGAGAATAGCTTTAGAAGAAACTGTGACAAAGCTCATGTTGATAGTATGCAGCATGTAGCTAAGAGAAACAGGCCCAAGCACATGGCAGCAGCTGTAGCCCCTGCAGCACTCACTGGCAAACCCCAGAGCTTTCCAGTAAATTCCAGAGTTCGCACAGTCTCAGTGAAGCATAAGAGTGAGTCAGCAAACTCAAAGCATGCACCCCGACCTAGTTTCATTGCCAACTGTTGTAATTGTGGTGGAGGTCATGAATATAAAAATAGAGAAATGTTTAGCTTTTGGTCAGCAATGCCACAAATGCAATAAATGGTGCAATTTCAAATGGTTTTGTAAATCAAAAGGCCCACATTATTTCATTAAAAGGGAACATTTTAAGAAACAAGTTCATCAATTAGAGAGCTGCAGTCCTACTTTTTAGGTGGATGGTGTGTCGGTGCTTCATGAAACAGTCAATGCAGTAGATTTAAGGGCAAAGAATGAAGTATTTTGCACTGTTTGGATAAATGGCAAACCCATAGAGCTCAAAGTTGACACAGGTTCCAAGTGCAATGTTATGTTATCAGAAACATTTGCTAGAGTGTGTCATGGTGAAAGGCTTGATTTGGCAAGGTGTGCCAAGCTTGTTGCTTATGGAGGTGAAGAAATTCAAACTGAAGTCTCAGTAGTGCTTTCATGTTACTCTGCTTGAAGAAGTTATGAATTGTTATGTTATGTTGTCAAGAGGCATGTCCAGTCATTATTAGGGCTCAGAGACAGTTTGAAAATGGGACTGCTTTCATTTAATAAGGAAGTCCATCATGTTAGCTTGAAAGATCTCTACTCTAACTTCTCCCAGTACATTTTTTCAAAGACAAATTAGGGAAGCTTCCAGTTGTGTACTCCATGAAGTTAGACCCAGAGGTCAGTCCAGTTATCAGGCCAGCATGAAAAGTTCTAATCGCCATGCAGGACAGAGTCAAAGCCGAGTTAGATAAAATGGTACAACAAGGTATAATTTGTCCAGTAGATGAACCAACTGAATGGGTATCTTCCATGATGGTAGCTCATAAGAAAAGCTCAAATGATATCAGAATATGTATTGATCCATGAGATCTGAACAGAGTGCTAAACAGTCCTCATCATCCAATGTGCACAGTCAAAAACGTCACAATCTTGTTGCCAAATGCCACTATTTTTTCTGTCTTAGATGCAAAGAGTTCATTTTGGCAAATTCAGCTTGACAAGAAATCATCATTGTTTACTATGTTCAGTACTCTGTTTGGCAGGTACACATTTTTGAGAATGGGATTTGGGGTAAATTCAGTGAGTGATGTCTTTCAACGTGCAATGGAGCAACTTTTTTCTGGGTGTCCTCGTGCTGTTATAGTTGAAGACATACTAGTAGGAGGTCATGATGAAGCTGAGCATGACAGAAACCTCAGAAAAGTTCTAGAAAGGGCACATCAAGTGAATCTTAAGCTCAATCCACAGAAATGCAAATTCAGGCTACATGAAGTTACTCATGGTTGTCATTTCTTTACCAGTTCAGGCTTACGACCAGACCCTTCTAAGCAAACTGCCATTCTAGAGATGCCAGTTCCAAACAATGTTCAAGCCCTGCAAAGTTTTCTTGGCATGATCAACTATCTAGGCAAATTCATTATAGACTTGAGCCAACTTTCAGCACCACTCAGAGAGCTGACACATAAAGATGTATCATTGTTTTGGTTAGAGCAACACCAAAGAGCATTTAAAGTCCTGAAACACAGAATTGCAAGTCCACCAACATTCAGATACTATGATGCTCACAAACCAGTTACACTTTCCTATCATGCTTCGAAATTTGATCTTGATGCAGTCATTCTACTAGACGGTCAACCTGTTGCCTATGCATCAAGAACTCTTACCCAAACTGAAATGCAGTATGCCCAGATTGAGAAAGAACTTTTGGCAATTGTGTTTGCATGTTTGAAGTTTCATGATTATGTTTATGGGAGACTTATCCAGATCGAAACAGACCACCAACCTTTAGTCACTATCTTGAGAAAGTCTATGCATTCAGCTCTAGCCAGACTGAAACACATGATGAGTAAGGCAAACTTCTTTATCTTGCTGATACATTATCCAGATCACACAGAAACACCACAGAACAGCATTAGAATGAGAACCTTCATTCTGACGTCATGGAAGTGAGAAATATTTCTTCCACACATCTTGATGAGTTGAGAGCTCACACAGTCACATATCAGGTTTTACAAAGGCTCAGCCACATTATCAGTCAAGGATGTCTGTAAAAGCAATCTGGTTTACCTCAAGAAGTGCAACCTTATTTTCCATACAGAGATGAGATTTTGTCTTACAAAGGTATCATTATGAAAGGTCCAAAAGTAATTTTTCCAAACTCCTTGCAACAAGAGTACATCACTATCTTGCATTGTGGTCACCCAGGAATTGACTCTACCAAAAGAAGGGTGAGAGGTCTTGTATTTTGACCTTCTGTTTCACAAGACATTGAGAGAGCACATTCATCTTGTTCCGTATGTAATATTACAAAGCTGCATCAACAGAAGGAACCACTTCAGCTAAACCAGATTCCTGAACTACCTTGGTCAACAGTAGCCACCAACATATTCGAGTGGAATGGTCAGCATTATTTGGTGTTAGTAGACTCTTACTCTAATTGGTTTGAGATTGACCTGCTTCCCAACCTAGCATCCAGTACTGTCATTACTAAGATGAAGCGTCATTTTGCAATACATGGTAGTCCACACAAAGTTATTTCTGATAGTGGCATGCAGTTTATAAGCCAACAGTTCAAAAGATTTGCTGAAGAACAGGACTTTATTCATGTCTCAAGTAGTCCAGAGTACCTTCAATCAAATGGTTTGGCAGAACATGCAGTTCAAAGTGCAAAACAGTTACTAGAGAAGTCAAAATGAGAATAGTGATGTTTTCCTGAATCTCACGGATCTCAGAAATGTTCCTTGTGATAAAAATCTTAGTTCACCTGCTCAGAAACTTCTGCTGAGACAAATCAGAACCACGCTACCAATCAGTAGTCAGTTGTTGGCTCCATGTTTCAAGAACAACAGGTCAGTGAAAGCCAACCAGATGAAGAAGCGCTTAACCCAGAAGTCCTACTACAAGAAAACCAGCAAACTGCTCAATCCATTATTGGAAGGAGAAGTAGTAAGGATGCAAATGCTCAGAGGTTATGATCGGATTGGTGTAGTGAAGAGTATTTGCCCAGAGCTGAGATTATACATTGTGGAATCACAAGGGGCAGACTTTAGGTGAAATTGGAAACATTTAAGACCAGTGTCAGAGCCTATACCATAGCACTTAGCCTATGAGAAGGACTTTTTATGTCAGAGTGAGTTGTCCTGTGTTCCAATTCCTGAGGAAGTTCCAGAGAATATTCCTATTCCTGTGATGAATTCTGAAGTTCCTGATACGAGTTGTTCAATGAAAACTGTACCTGTTGCTAAATTTAGTCTAGTTTGCTATGTTACTAGATTTGGTTGTATCTCTAAACCATGTAGCAGATACACAGCAACTTGGACATGAACATTGTGTTTTGTTTCTAATGACTATAGTAATGCATGACTAACTCTGATATTGTTTAGACAAAGGGCAATTTTAAGAGGTAGGCTGTAGATCAATCTGTGTGTATATACCTGTAAGAAGCTACCCAAGGGCTTGCACAAGTGTGTAAATACTAAGCACATGCAAGCTAGACTGCCATTTTGTAGTAAGCTGTTGAGATGTAAGCAAGTATGTATATAAGGTCTGTCGGTTAATCAGTTTGTTTATATTTTATGATGCTGCTATCCATTCCGATGTGTTTCTATATAATAAATCATCTAAACAAAATACCCTGCCTGCTTGTCATCTATGTTAGAAGATGAGCAACATATATGTCAACAAAATGTAAACGGTTATAAAGTACGTAAAAAAGAGTAATTCCAAAGGGTTAGTGTGCAGTTTCATAAAATTTCAGACAGATGAAAGCAGTACAAAACAGCGGAATGCCTAATAATCAACAAGCTGTTACTGACTAATATACTATGTTATAGGGCTCCTGATCTATTATGTTATAGGGCTCCTGTACAGATGATCAAAGTGAAATTTCTAGAGCATCAGTAGTCCAGAGTAAAAGAAGCCTAGGAATATAACCTCAGTCTCTGTTTTGCATAGGAAATCATTTTTGGTGTGAGTTTTAATTTTGTACCAGCAATGATTCACTTTATTTTGGAGCTTACTCTCTTCTTTGAGTTGGTGTGACCATGGAGTTAATATATATGTAGGTTTACCACTGCATAACCGAACACACGGCAGTTGAACCCAACAATGATCAATTCCGGTAATGGAATTTTTGCATGTCGAACGGTCGGAATGTCGCAAAACCACCAAATGTGACATTGTTGACCGCTCAACATCCAAAATGAGTGCTAACATGGGTCACAAAGGGGGCGCGGGTTTGCGATTCGATACAGTTGCATTCGGCAATGTGCATATTTGCCTCATTCCTTCAGTCATCAGGGCTCGACCATCTGTCCATCAGTTATACGGTGGTATATATATATATATATATATATATATATATATAGGAGCACTACAAAATCCTGAAAACTCAAAATCCTGAAAACACACCAGATACTAACACTTACTATATTCCAGAACAAGTATATACAGAAACATATTACTCTTCAACTGTAAGTCCTCGTGCAACCCCCCCCACACACACACCCTGCTACTTAAATATAACAACTCTGAGATTCCACTTCAGTAAACTAAGTGCAATCTCGGAGATGATATATTTAAGTAGCAGGGGGTGTGGGGGTGCAGGGGGGCTTGCCCCCCCCCCCGGTTATACTGGGAGAGGAGTAATATGGTTTGTGTTTTATTTGTTTTTGTATGTACTTGTGTTGGAATATAGTAAGTGTTGGTATCCTGTGTGTTTTCAGGATTTTAAGTTTTCAGGATTTTGAACTTTCAGGATTTAGGTCTCAGGATTTTGGTCTTCAGGATTTTGGGCTTTCAGGATTCTGTAGCACTCCTCTCTCTCTCTCTCTCTCTCTCTCTCTCTCTATATATATATATATATATATATATATATGGGTCTACTGCTCTGTAGCTAAAGAACACTTCTTTGAAATAGAGCAGGAGACCCACACTTCAGCAAAAGTTCACTTCAACAAAAGTGCACTTTCGCTGAAGTCTAGTTCCCCAGGCGACCCAAAAAAACCCCCACTAAAACATGTTTTACCCCCCATGTGGGGGGCTGTGCCCCCACCCCCCCTACTTAAATATACCAACTCCGAGGTCGCACTACAGTGGGGAAAAGGGAATATTCCCATTCCATGCTGTAGTATGACTGCCGAAGTCAATGTTCAAAGTTTCACTACTTCGAACAAGTGGACTCAGTGAAGTCGGTTTGAAGAAGTGAAACTTCAAACATCTGCACGGATCCTCTATATACATATATATATACATATATATATATATATATATATATATATATATATATATATATATATATATATATATATATATATATATATACGTTCAAGGGAGACAGGGGTGGGCTTGACCCCTGGAAAAACATGTTTTATTTATTTACAGGTTCATAGGTGTACACTAGGCTAATGACCATAAGGACCTTTTAAGCCTAGCCATGCATCCCAAATCTCTGACAAGTTCTGGTACTCTTGATAAGTGTAAGCAGGGGCTTGGCAGTGAAGCATTTACAGGCTGCCTGTGTCCATTAGAAACATAGGTATTTATTTATTTTTTGCCATTTTGTGCTCCAGGCATTATTTTCACTATTTCCAATCTTCAGGATTTTGGAAATTGGCATTTCGGAATACAAGCATACTATACCATTGTACCAAGAATCATTGCATAAGGAGATACTTACAAATGGAGAAAGTTTAGAGCCATTGGATAAGATTAACCATAAGAGTCGACATTAACAGAAAATTACCAATAACTTCGAGTGAGTAACAGCTTGCATCTAAATTCATGGAAAGCAAGAAGCCAAATGGCTGAAGAATGTCACCAAATATTAATGATTAGGTGCTTTCCATAAATTATGGTTTATAGTGAAAGTGAACTTGTTGCAGAAGTTTGGCTACTGAACTGCCAAATCCTATTTTCTTCAGTTCAGGAGGGGAATGAACCCCATACTGGATCAGAATGTAAATGTAATACCTTTCAAAGTAATATGCAGTAATAAATGGTATATACTATGTTCTTGTCTTTTCTAAAGACAGCTGCATATCAGTGCAATTTACCAAAATCAAATGCCTTGTTGTGTTGTTTTAGAAAATATGGTTATTCCTGTAGGTGCAGAAAAGTATATAGAGGTTTGTTAGATTTCATGGGGCATAGTCTAGCAACACTCCCATGTGTTGGTTTTTTAGCATTATTACTGCCAGGTTCTCTGCCCCATAAATGTATTGAGGACAAAAAAAAAAGCAGAGGATAAGCACTTGAAAAGAATAATATTTCTTCAGCAGTTTTCTGTTATGATTTCAATTCACAACATACTGTTTTCACTTTCACAATGATATAAAAGTTATGTCTTTTATAAAATATTAACAATCAGTTTTTCTAGGTTGGCAGGAATAGGGATATTAAATTTCTTAATTTGTACCTGCTACATGTTATGCAGTCTACTGTATCTGGGGGTGCGGTATGCACTTATATTTGTCCACATGCACAGTGGTTGTGAGAGCTCTCTGTAGGGTGTCTGCCTACACTGCTTGAATCTCTACCAGGGAAAGCACAACAATACAGCAATGACTAGTCACTGTAACCCCCCCCCCCCCACACACACACGCAAGATAGGCATGATGGTCTCTTATTGAATAGGCTTATTGCCCCTGAACCAGCCCTCTGATGTCAAATATGATATCCAGTCTTAGAGTTCCAGCATTGCAGATTTTCAAAATAGTAGCTTAGGGCCAGAAAAGAAAATCTTGCGTTTCTTTCTACAGAGTCAATGGACTTCACTGTTTCTGTATTGTATGAGGAGTTGAGAAAATGTACTTATAGTTTGCATATCTGCATTGTTTTGTTTGCTATCGTGTTTTAGTGCAGTGTTATTTTACTTTAAATATTTTTCTTGGAATTTTAAAAGTTCCTAGCTTTAAAATAAAAAAGTTGTGTTTCCTTTTTCAAAGCCAAAGGAACTAATTGTTTCTGAAATGTAGAGTTTTTATTTATTGTAAAGGACACAGGTTAATGGTTCCTTGTGATAGCATCCAGAAAAGTCTGCTCTATATGGATTACTAATTTTCCCCAAGTCACTCATGCTACCCATGTTGCATTCTTAAGTCCAGTCAACACTGAATTGCCCACTTCTTATTTAAATTTGAGCTTCAGATGTCCTTCTCAGTCTTAGCCCATTTACTGACGTAAATGAGCACTAAAAGATCGTATTGTGAATGGCCCGCTTCTTAAAAGTGATTAAACTACATTAACTCTCCCTCTCACAATCTTCCTACTCAATAACAATACAACACAGTAATCATGGATTTAACCACCTTTTTTTTTAGCATACTTTTAAAATCAAACAAATGAGTGAGAACAGAGGAAGGTCATCAGATCACATCACCTCACTCCAGCTGCAGGAGGACATTTGTCTTCCTCAGAAATACTGCATCAATGCACATCACCTCTGTCCAAATACGGGCACACATTCCTCCCCAGCAGAGGAAATGCATGAATACATATCACCTCAGTACAGGTGGAGAAGCAGATGATTTTCACTATAGAAGAAGTATGTCAATATACAGTCCAGGTGTAGACTTACATTTCTTTCACACAGAGAAAGTGCATTAAATACATATCACCTCAGTCCGGGTACAACAGCATATTCTTCCCACCACAGAGGAACTGCATCAACACACATTACCTCAGTCTAAGATACAGAAACACATTCTTTCCTCCATAGAGAAAGTATATCAACACACACCAACTCAGTATAAGAGTAGAAGTACATCTTCCCCAACACAGGAAGCACATCAACACAGATGACTTGAATCCAGACATGTTATGTTTCTAGTGCTTCTCAGTTACTTACATATTAATAATGTTGTAACATTTGCATATTGTAATGTTTAATTAATCTCTGTGCATTACTCTAGGACTTCTGCTTCTTATTACTCATATTTGGGTAAGGAAGCCAGTCACACTCATCTTGGTGTCAAGACAATCAAGGTTTGGTAACAATTTTGAGGTGAAGGATGTCAGATAAGACAGTAATTAAGACAGAATAAATAACAGCAGGACCATTTCAAAAATCTTGGTGTCAACGTTAATGAGAAAGATACACCTATAGTAGGCTGGGTTCATTACCAGCTTTATCTTTAGGAAACACCATTACTTGAGCTTTGTACTAAAAGGTGGGCATCTTGGAAGCAGATATAATACTATCAAACAGGTCAGACAGATTCTCTGTCAACTATATTCCTGTAATGTTGTAGAAATGGTCCCTGTAATGTTGTAGAAATGGACATGGTAACCATTCAAATGCCATGTTTTCCAGGGTTTTCATTTGCTAATAGCCCTGTATACCTTCCATTGCAAGATTTTTGTACTGAATAGCTTTTAGTGTATAATTCCTGTCTTAGGTCTCAACCTGCATGCACTTTCAAACTATCAGATACATGTAGTCTTCCTTCTGATGTAAAGTTACTTGTAAAAATTTGCTAAAACCTCACATATGGTACATTTAGGGAGTTCTTTGTTCCTTTCAATTTTTATCCATTAGTGCTTCAGTCCTACTTTTGTCCATTGGGGTTTTGAGCATGTCTACCACTAACTGAATATTACATTCCCTGACTACCACTAAAGGCCAAGTGTTTATTTAGTTTTCATCAATACTTTAATCCAGACATCCTGTCTACGCCCTTCATTATTTAATGATCCACCAGTTTATCATATCCTGTGAATTGGGCCTAGCTTCCTTTCCAAAGTCTGTATATATTTTATCTCCCTCTTTTCCTGTTTTCTTCTCTTTCTCTTAAGTTTTCCTCTTCAGATATAATTTATTGCATCCCTTGATATACTATAAATTATTGTGTAATATCATTTCTTTCTCACCTCTTACTTGCAAAACCATTTCGTCTAGCTAGTGAACCTCTTTCATTTTGTAGTCAATGAGGCCTTTTCATACCCATTCTGTATATATGTAGTGGAACGTCTGTGGGTATGTCTGTCTCTCTCTCTCTCTCTCTCTCTCTCTCTCTCTCACTTTTTCTATAGGAATTAAACATTGACCTCCTCATTAACAAACAAGATGTAAAGGACTCAGGTGGCTTGCTTGCAGTGGTCACTGGGAAAGGAAACATCTGGTTTTACTGCCTTTCTGAGCTGTCCAGAGATCTGTATACATATGAAATTCTCATAACCAAAGCATTTGTTGTTACAATGAAATAATCGATTATTCTGTTTTTCTACTTGCAGATTTTCAAATGGCCTTTCATCTTTCCGAAAGGCTTTCAACATTTTGACTTGCCCTAAATCAAGCATTCGTCACCTTTTTGCAGTCTCACTAAGACCCATCTACAACCCTACGTTTTCATTATGTGTTTCTGTCCAGACCAGCTCTTTTTTACAAGAATCAATACCCTCTAATTCATATATCTTTATGTCAATCTGTCTCAACAACAGAGTGATCCCTCCTTAATAATTTTGAAATTTTCTAATGATGAGTTTAGTCTCTTACAGAAAGACCACTGTAGCACACTTCCTCCCAAATCTCCTTAAAATCTCACTCTCTTAATTGTATTAATAATCTATCTAACATCTAAAGTGAGATATATATCTCTATATCACTATATCACCTATATCACTAGGTGGGTTGCAAATTGGCTCACAGATTGAACCCACAGTGTGAAAGTAGCGGACTCCAAGTCAGACTGCCGACCAGTCACGAGTGGAGTCCCACAGGGATTGGACCTGGGTCCATTCCTGTTTGGTATCTACTTCTCAGAAGTCCAGGCCAACACGGAGAGACTCTGGCTGACCAACTTTACAGATGACTGCAAGCTGGGAGCCATTATTAACTCCCCAAGTGATGTAGACATCCTACAGAAAGGCCTCACTGAGACCAATGATTGGTGTCGAAACCATAGCCTTAAGCTTAATGCCAAAAAATGCTTCATCATCCCCTTTGGGAAAAACTCAGTTCCCACTAATTACCACATCGATGGGAGCCCACTGAACACTGAAAGCGTTATAAGATATCTGGGGACACAGGTTGACAGCAACCTCTCCTTCAACCACCACATTGCCACTGTGGTCAGAAAGTCCTTTTGTGTGGCACATCTCATTACCAAGGGTTTTGCATCCAGGAAGAAAGAGGTCATCATCTCTCTCTACTCTTCCCTCATTAGGCCAATCATCGAGTATAATGCCGCATTTGCACTAGACACATGCAACAGCTGGAAAGGCCACAAAAGTACCTCACAAAGAGTATCCTAGGCCTTAAACACATGTCCTACATGGACAGACTCAAACAATTACAGCTATTCTCTCTCTCATATCATCTACTAAGAGGTGATCTCTGCTTGACTTACAAAGCCATCTCTGATCCAGGTCTGTTAGAAATGCTACATTTAAAGAAATCCCAATCCATCTGCATCACACACTCCAGAGACCTCACCCTCATTGCCACAATCAACAGAACATGCTGGAGGGACAAGTTCATAACTCAGATGCTGCCCATGCTCTGGAATAGACTTCCCATGCATGTCAAGCAGAGCACCTCACTGGCCCTCTTCAAGAGAAATCTTGATGAGAGGATGGAAAATAGAAAGTTCACACTGGTGGCTCTACTTGATAGAGGCACTGGGAACTAACTTCGGGCTGCACGATGCCAGGGCACTTCTATGATCTGGACTTGTAAAGGCTTCAGGACCATTAGCCTAGTACACACCTATGAACCTATGAACCTAAAAGTATAATTACCCTCCTCCTTTTCTGCTTCTTTTTTCTTCTCCACTCTTCCCTCTTGTCTGGCCTCCTATTCTCCCTGTAGATATTAACATACATTTGAGCAACCTCTAAGCACCTTTTAGGGGAGTGCTAGTGCTCATGTGCCTGGAAGTTCCAGTATGTGCTATTTTTAGTATTAGCCAAACAGATGCCATTTTCAATAGCTGTGAGTTCCATCTATATTTAAACTAAGAACTGTGTAACTAAAGCATTTCTTCTGTTCTAGCTTATAGGTTCATAGGCTCATAGGCTCATAGGTTGATACTAGGCTATTGGCCCGGAGGCCCTAATAAGCCCAGCAAAGAATTTTGCCCATGTTCTCAGAAAGTCAGCACCTGTTTCCCCTGTTCATCAGGGACACAGGTGGGATCCCAGGTGTGTATTTTCTGTTTCCCATCCAGTCATCCAGGTTCCTCTTAAAGAGGGCTAGATAGGTACTCTGTTTGACATGGGGAGGGAGTTGGAACAATTTTGTAAGAAGAAGCTTCAACTGCCTTTGACACCACATATGAAATTCTCTTAACCAAATCATTTATTGTTACAATGAAATAACAATTGATTATTCTGTGCTTAGGTACCCAAACCCTTTCAAGCCAATGTTACTTTGGACCGCCTGACATCTATAGTTATCACATTCTAAGTAGTAAATGCCCAGATTAAGATAAGCAGTAGGTCTCTTATTACAGAATATTAAAACTGGAATTTCCCATTCACATTGTTAATCACTCTGTCATATGTTCAATACAGATTAAGACTTTAAATAAAAATAATAAAGATACATCCCCCTTGTTTAACAGTCCACAAGTTCTGTTCTAGTTATGCTGAAATCCAAAAGGACATAAATGGCAAACCATGACTTTATAGACATATCCTCTTAGGATGTAATATGGTCAGATATCTAGGCCTACATCACAACTGCCAGGAGGTATCTTCCCAGAACAACACACAACCAGCTTAACCTTGTCACTCGTCCTTCTCTAATACATAAGACAAGCAGGCAGGTGGTTTAGTTTAGATGCTTGAATGCATAGAAACACATCAGGACGGATAACAGCATCATAAAGTATGAACGAACTAGTTAACAGGCAGACCTTACATACATACATGCTTACATCTCAATGGCTTACTACAAAATGGCAGTCAGTCTCGCACATGCTCAGTATTTATACACATGTGCAAGCCCTTGGATAGCTTCTTAAAGGTATATACACACACAATGATCTATATCCTCCCTCTTAAAAAGATTGCCCTTTGAAAAAATATAAGTTAGACATGTATTACTATATACATTAGAAACAAAACACAGTGTTCATGTCCAAGTTGCTTCTTATCTGCTACAGGGTTTAGAGATGCAACCATATTTAGTAACATAACAATATGGATCAAATTTAGCAACACAGACAGTCTGGGGTGCAGAACTTATATCAGGAACTTCTGAATTTGTTACAGGAATGGGAATGCCCTCTGAAGCTTCCTCAGGATTTGGAACACTGGACGACTGACTCTGAGATAAAGAGTCTTTCTCATAGGCTAGGACACTATTCTGAAATGCTTCCGATTCTTCCCAAAAACTGCTCCTTGAGATTCCACAATGCGTGATCTCAGCTCTGAACCAATAATCTTCATGATACCAACCCTATCATAACCTTTGGCCATCTGCATCCTCATCCCTTCTCCCTCTTGTAATAGATTTAGCGTTTTGCTGGCTTTATCATAGTAGGACGCCTGGGTTAGGCCCTTCTTCAACAGATTGGTTTTCACTGACCTGTTGTTCTTGACACATGGAACCAACAACTGACTATCAATTGATAATGTGGTTCTGGTTTGTCTCAACAGAAGTCTCTGAGAAGGTGAACCAAGATGTTCATCATGAGGAACATTTCTGAGATTCAATAGATTCAGGAAAACATCACTATTATCTCGTTTTGACTTTTCAAGTAACTGTTTTGCACTTTGAACTGCACTTTCTGCCAAGCCATTTGACTGCAGCTACCCTGGACTACTTGTCACATGAGTAAAGTCTCATTCTTCAGCAAATCTTTTGAACTGTTGGCTTATAAACTGTGTGCCATTGTCAGAAATAACTTTGTGTGGACTATCATACACTGCAAAATGACACTTCATCTCAGTAATGACAGTATTGGATGCTGGGTTAGGAAGTAGGCCAATCTTGAACCAACTGCAGTAAAAGTCTACTAATACCAAATAATGTCGACCATTCCACTCAAAAATGTCTGTGGCTACTGTCGACCAAGACAGTTCTGGAATTTGGTTAAGCTCAAGTGATTTATTCTGTTGATGTGGTTTTGTACTATTACACACTGAATAAGATGAAAGTCCTGTCTCAATGTGTGTTGTAACATAGAAGGCCTAAATATTAGACCTCTCACCCTTCTTTTGGTAGAGTCGGTACATAGGTGACCAAGATGCAGGATAGTAATGTACTCTGGTTGCAAGGACTTTGGAATAATCACTTTTGGACCTTTCATAATGATATCCTTGTCAGACAAAATCTCATCTCTGTATGGAGAATAAGGTTGCACTTCTTGAGGTAAACTAGATTGCTTTGATGGCCATCCTCGATTGATAAAGTGGTTGAACCTTTGTAAAACTGGATCTAAAGCTGTGTCATCTCTTAACTCATTAAGACGTGTGGAAGAAAAATTTCTCACTTTCATAACCTCAAAATCAATGTTCTCATTCTCATGTTGTTCTGTGGTGTTTCTGGGCAATCTGAATAACTTATCAGCAAGATAAAGAAGTTTGCCTTTCTTGTAGACAAGATTGAAATTGTACTTTTGCAAATCACATCTTGTCATGTCATTTTATCTAGCTCAGCTTTGATTCTGTCGCACATGGCTATTGGATCTTTTCATGCTGGTCTGATAACTGGACTGACCTCTGGGTCTATCTTCATGTTGTACACAACTGGAAGCTTGCCTAGTTTGTCTTTGAGCAGATCAGTATAGGTAGAGAAATGTACTGGGTGGAATTAGAGTAGTGGTCTTTTAAGCTAACATGATGGACTTCTTATTAAATGAAAGCAGTCCCATTTTTAAACTGTCTCTGAGCCCTAATAATGACTAGACATGCCTCTTGACCACATAAAATAACAAGTTGTAGCTTCTCCTAGCAGAGTAACCTAAAAGTTCTACTGAGCCTTAGGTTTGAATTTCTTCACCTCCATAAGCAACAAGCTTTGCACACCTTGCCAAATAAAGCCTTTCACCTTTACATACTTTAGCAGATGTTTCTGCTGACATAACATTGTACTTGGAACCTGTATCAACTTTGAGCTCTGTGGGTTAGCCATTTATCCAAACAGTACAAAATACTTCATTTTTTGCCCTTAAATCTACTGCATTGACTGTTTCATGAAGCACTGACACACCATCAACATAAAGAGAAGGGCTGCCATTGTCTAACTAATCAACTAATTTCTTAAAAGCTCCCTTTTAATAAAAGAATGTGGGCCTTTTGACTTACAAAATCTTTTGAAATAATTCCATTTATTGCATTTGTGGCATTGCTGACCGAAAGCTAAACACTTTTCCCTTTTAGATTCATGACTTCCACCACAATTATGACAGCTAGCAATGAAACTAGGTTGGAGCCCATGCTTTGACTTTGCTGACTCACTCTTATGCTTCACTGAGACTGTGCGAACGCTGGAATTTGCTAGAAAGTTCTGGGGTTTACCGTGAGTGCTGCAGGGGTTACAGTTGCTGCCATGTGCTTGGGCCTGTTTCTTTTAATAATGTGCTGCATACTATCAACATGAGGTTTATCACTGTGTTTTCTGGGGCTGTTCTCATTTGTCAGCATATCTGTGGCTTTTCTTTAAGTTCATATATCTGGCAAATCTCAATGGCCGTATTCAAAGTTAAATCAGTGTCATGAAGCAAAATCTTTCTCACAGCATCATCCTGAATACCACACACGTCTGTCCTTTATCAACTCATCCCTTAAATCACCAAATCTGCACATTTTACCCTTGTTTCTCAGGTCAGTTATATATGCTGAAAAAGTTTCACCAGGGTTTTGATCCTTTGTATAAAATAAGTGCTCTTCCATTGTAACACTTGTCTGGGGGTTACACATTTGTCTAAATTTACATTTTAAGCACTCTGGGTCCTCCCTAGACTCAGTCTGTACAACATTATGATGGTTTTCCCCCTCTCTGGTATAGATAGCAGGTGCATTGGCTTTTTAAAATCCATCTGCCATGCCCACAAAGTATACACAAACACACTGAAAATATGTCCCTTGTAATTATTTACAAGCAAGCAGTTCTGTATGCTTGTAATAACATTCAAATGCACAATAAAGTCTTTGAAATACTGTACTTTGCAAAATATGCTCTGTAATGGTTGTACTCTGTGAAATATGCCCTGCAATGGCTGTACTTCATGAAATAACTTTACTGAAACAATGCACAAGCATGTGAACACTGTTATACACTTCTGATAACTTGGGTATCTACTTAATATGAAAAATACAAGCTTTGCAAAAATGCTGTTGTTTCTCCTTATTTTATTCATTTTATGCAATCTGGACTTTATTTTAAACATTTTGCATAGTAATTTGAATATTTTATCAATATCATACATATCAGTTTATGTGAAAAGTCATCCCCTTTGGGAAAAACAAAGTGCCCACAAATTACCACATAGGTGGTAATCCATTAAGTATGGAAGAAGTAATTAGGGATTTGGGGACCCAAGTAGATAGCAATCTCTCCTTTGACAATCACGTTGCCAAAGTGGTTAGAAAGACCTTCTATATAGCCCACCTTATCATGAAAGGGTTCACATCTAGATCAAGAGAGGTCATTGTGCCCCTCTACTCATCACTCATCAGGCCCATAATTGAATACAATGCCCCATTTGGGATGTACCTTACCCGACACCTGCAGCAACTGGAATGACCCCAAACGTACCTCACCAAGAGGATCAAGGGACTTAAACAGATGCCATACGCAGTTAGGCTAAAGAAAATCCAGCTCTACTCAGTTGCTTACCGCCTACTCAGAGGCGATCTGTGCCTGACATATAAAGCCATGTCCAACCCAGAATTAATGGACATGCTCCACCTCAGAAAATCCAAATCCCTTAGAGCTACGCGCTCCAGGGACTTAAACCTCAGCACAGAAATAAATAGGACATGCTGGAGGGACAGATTCATATGCCAGAGGCTCCCCTCACTCTGAAACAAAATCCCAATCCATGTTAGGCAGAGCCCCTCAATGACCCTCTTCAAGAGAAATCTTGACGAGTGGATGGGAGATCGTAGGTTTACCCCTGGGATCTCTTCTGTATCCCTACTAGACAGAGGCACAGTAAACTAACCTTAAAAGGGCTATCTTCTGTGACCTACTATACAGAGGCACAGTCAACTAATCTAAAAGGGTGGCGAAAGCCAAACACACTCTGGCTAGGCTTATAAATGCCCTAGGGCAGATAGCCTAGTATAAACCTATGAACCTAAGAACATTCTGTATGTCTCGTTTCATATTATGCAAAAAGAACTAGTGCTGAGCAAGTTTTAATATCTGAAATTTGTTTTGACTTATTTTGAGAAGTATGTACACTTAAGGGATGATTCAGTCCTGTATATTCCACCAGCTCCTAACAAGTACCTTATGTAATTTTACCCAAGCCTCCTTTGACTTCCTGTCCTTTAGATATGCCGGTTCTGATTCCTTGACCTTTAGACTTGCTTCTTACACCATGTCCTTTTAGACATGCCACTTCCGGCACCATGTCGATTATCCTTCTCTAACACATAAGAAAAGTAGGTGGGGGGGTTCATTTAGATGCTTTAATACATAGAAACACATCAGGATGGATAACAGCATCATAAAGTATGAACAAATTAGTTAACAGACAGACCTTACATACATACATGCTTACATCTCAACAGCTTACTACAAAATGGCAGTCAGGCACTCACATGCTCAGTATTTATACACTTGTGCAAGCTTCTTAAAG
This sequence comes from Protopterus annectens, assembly GCF_019279795.1. Lineage (NCBI taxonomy): Eukaryota > Metazoa > Chordata > Ceratodontiformes > Protopteridae > Protopterus > Protopterus annectens. Next base: position 259,966,339 of record NC_056726.1, on the reverse strand, counting down.
GTATATACATGCATTGATCTACAACTTAAATGGGACTGACTAAATTTTGTATTGAATCAGTAATGATATTGAATAGTGTAAATAAAAGTAATCCACTGAAAACAGAATAAATTTAGTTTTTGCATATACCTTTCCAACAATAAATATTTGCCTAAATAAAGTACTCCAAACAGGTTTACAGGTGTACAGTATTACAGTGACTAGCATTGTTACTTCAGAACTAGAGGTTTTTCAGTTCAGTTCTTGGGTGGAGTGCACATTGTTACTTCTTTACTAAAGAATTCTGGGAAAAGCCAAAACTATTGGGGTGACAAAGTACCAACATCATAAACAATTTTTAAATATTACTCTAATTCATTTAAGCAAAAGGTAAGATAACTGGTTTTCTATCATCAAACATTTTCTGAATAGTAGCAAGTACAAAACTGTAATATCTAGTTTTGTTGACTGATTGTATTCCTCAGTAATTTTCCAGAAAATTAAAAAAAATGATGACATGGCAAAAATATGAGGGAAAATCTGGGACATTCTGCAAATTTCTGGACAGTTGTGAGGTATGATGAAGTGCCGTCTCTGTAGAATGTGCATCTCACCCCTGTGTTTATGTGAGTTTTCTCTGGGTACTTTGGTTTCTTCCCAGATCCTGAAGACTTGCAGTAGGCAGATTACAGACTTTAAATTGTCTGTAGATGTGTGTGTGTGTGTGTGTGTGTGTGTGTGTGTGTGTGTGTGTGTGTGTGTGTGTGTGTATGTGTGTCCTTGCATATAGAAGAAAGATGTAACAATCTGCTATCATTCCTCAGTTCCACAGTAAACCCTGTGGATGACAGTGGCTGTTCATGGGTTCACTATAGAAATAAGATGTTATCCAACAGCATTGGGAGGCTTAATGGGCTTACAAACCTTTGAGCTATTCAGAGTAAATTAGAAATAGCAAACCTTAATGCAGAATGCTTTCAATATTGTAATTTCATTTTTAATGATACTACCGATATTTAATATTGATACATACTTCAAGAAGATTAAAAATGAATGAAATAAGACAATAGGAAACCACTGTTAGCATATTAAATGACTCCTATTACTACTTTTCTTAAGTGAAGTTCAGTTGAAAATACCTTGTTCAAAGCTAATTTGTAGACATATGAATCATTCAAAACGAACCACAGAGAGCATGCTTTATTGAAGAACATGATACCTTTTAATTTTGTAGTTGTACTTCGGTTTTGAGAAAAATTCCCCCAAATAGTATTACTAAACAATCAATATAAATTTCTGCTAAACTATAATACATAACTGATGGCACAAAGAGTTGAATTCCACTGCTTCACTGTGAGTTTTTTTTTTTTTTGGGCAACACAAAAACTGAAAAGAAATATTGATAGGATCATAATTTATTCTAACTGATAAGTTTTACAAGAAAGGGAAGCAGTTAGACCATACTCTACTCTAAAGAAGGATTCACTGACATGTTTTATGTGCATTACCCTTCCCTGAAACCTCTTCCATCTTGAAATGAGTCCTTTCAGTTAATATTTGTGTCTCTTAGCAGAACCTAATGCCTGATTAATGGGTAGCGTCAAAGTACAAAGAGCATGCAAAAAAGAGAGGGCGAGGGACAGAGAAAGAGAGAGAGGAGTGAGAGTGATGTAAATTGTATGTTGAAGTTCAAAGGTTGCCTTTCCTTCAAGCCTGTCCTAGAAATCAAAGCATTAATTAAAAGAGATTCAGCTAATTCGTTTAGCTGATATAACTAAATGGCCATCTTTGTTGTAAAGTCACTAACTGGGTGCTTTGTTTTTCCTGGCAGTGGAGAATACCAAAACCTACTGGGCCCCTCAGCACCACTCCTTTCTTACTGAGGCTCCATTACCTGATAGATGAAATAATGAACAGTGTCTCGGAAAGTGGATTCAGAAGAACAGAACACTACAGTGCAACAGAAATATGGGACTGAGATAAACGTCGCTTTTGTGTGCACTGTTTTCTACTTACACCCCTTGTTTCCCATTGCCATATGATTCTCATCATACACTTGTAAGCTCAGCTGAATGTTTACTGAGCACTTGATAGTCAGCATGTTAGTTTATTTTATTTGGTGTATAATTGTCATGTCACAAGGCATGGTTAATAGCAGAGTTGCTCACAAACTATAGAAGTAACATTTCTTTAATTCCACATATAGACATGGACATCTACAGCTAGGTGGTACCCTCAAGGGGTGCTCAAGTAAAAAAAGAAAAGGACAAGTGTATAGATATACAGAAAAACATTCAATGACTAATCTCTGATGACTGACATCTGTAAGATGGGAAGTAACCTCAAAATCTGATTGAGAGGAGAGAACAGTGTAAATACAGACAGAACAAATCAATGGCCAATATCCTTTTGTGCACTTCAATAATGATATAATCTTCAAGACTATTTTTAGATGATCTGGATAGTTGTTCTTCTAGCTCATTTTTGTTCTCCATTAAATTTCTTTCTTGGCCCTTCTGGGAGTATTCATTCCTTTCTTCTTTCTTTAGTCTTTGATTCTGGTCACACCTTTGCATCTTGTCTGACTAGATTGTTTTTCTTGAACTATGACATGTCTTCCATGGGCACCATCTCAAATCATTTCTTCAGTCTTTCCTACAGATTTTTGATAACTGAATGATCTATTTCAGTGCCTTTTGCATTGTCACTCATCACATCACTGACGGTCTTAAGACTTATGCCATCTAATTCACGGGTTCCATGTGAGCTTTCTAGTCCCATGGGTTGGGATAGTTTGAGGCAGATGATAGCAACAGAGGAGGCAAATATCAGTCACTTTAAGTCCATCATAAATCTTCTGCCAGGACTGATGCTACATACTGAGTACTACTTCATTGGCAGCTTTTGGTGATGTAATATCCATGGTGTACATTGCTGTTGCATACTAATGGGACATCTGATGAAGCTTATGAAGAAGTGGAAAGCTTAACAGCTAAAGGTATGGATTGGTCTCTTTTCCATGGAATGAGCAGGGAAGACAGGAATATACTTTTGTGGCTAATACCCCTTGGTTTATTGTCCCAAGATGATGTATTGTTTATCCATCTTCTAGACTGTAGTAGAGAACTCCTCTTGCAGTTTATGTGCCTGAATCAGCGGAGACTTCACACACACACCACTTTTCTGATAGATTAGTGTTGTATGTTATAACAGTGCATGTTGCACTAGATGGGATGTGATTTAGCAGAAAAAGGAAAGACGTCACCAATTCAATGAGTCACATCGGTGTTCAGACATAACTTCAGAGAATAGTCCAGCAATGAAAAAATGAACCATGCTCAAAATGAGCAATATAGAGCACAAATTAAAAAAGCAAGTTTAACAAGATAACTGAGTACACTATGAATGCATGTGCATTCAGTGTCAATGCAGAAGCAATAAAGCAATACAGTTAAACAGAAAAAAGAAGAAGGTCAAATGGAATAAAATGTACACCCAAGAGACAAAACTGCACTCACAAATATGAAGGCACCCAGGACACAAAGACTGTTGCACACTTCTTTATTCATAATTCACAATCCACAGGTTAAGTGCTTTCATCCAATTGCTGTTGGCCTTCCTGAGAACAATGAACATTACTAACTCAACCTTTTTATACCCCTCCCTGTAACTCAATTAAACAATTAAAATTAATTGGTAGGTTAAAATTCCCTTAAACATCAGTTAAAATTGCATAGTATTGCACCAACCCCACCTATTTGTTAGGCACATAAAATGCATATTAAAATTCAGAATACTATCTCATTCTGACAATAAAATACTAAACACTATCAAAAATTGTTGCCAACTTATCTAAGTAAATTAATTAAATGCTTTGCACACTAATGTTGTGTATGTTAACCTAAAATATGTTTAATTTTTAGTATGGCTGCAATACTGACACTGTAATTAATGCCAGGAAATGGTGGCATCCAATCTCAATTGCCACCTTAGTTCACATACATTTAAATCAGGGTCAGTCACCCTGCCCTGCCTATCCTTCACCAACTGATGTAATACCAAAAATTTAAACTTGTGGTTTGGATTTTGCATTACATGTCTGGCTGGGGCATTTGTTGACTTCATATTTTTAATGTCAGCACTGTGCTCTCTAATTATGTCCTTAAATTGCCTGCTGGTCTTGCAAACATAAATGGCAAAACAATGCTGACACTTAGCCATATAAATTAAATTTCTTCTGTTACAATTGAAATGACCATGGAAGTAGAGCTTTCTACCATTAATGAATACAGTACCACCTGTCTCACAAATATATGTGCATGCATTGCATCTGCTACACTTAAAATTACCAGGTATTCTACTGCTTTGTTGTGAGTCGATATGAGCCCCCATTTCCAAAACTTCTTTGAAACATCTGTCTCTTCTATATATGATTCTGGGGGATCCCCCTATCTTATCTACAAGGGAGCCATCAACTACTAATATCCTCCAGTTTTTCAAGATGATGCGAACTACCCACTCAACATCTTGATTATACATGGTGATAAACAACAAATCGTCCCTCATTTGCTTTTTATATCTACCTGGTTGTTGCGTGGCATGCTAAAACCATTGCCATTGCACACACATTCCCACTCAAAATGGCCCAATAGACACCCTCAGTTCTTTTGTGTCTGACCTCCTCTGCCAAAATTTTACAAAGAGCCTCAGGATAACCCCTTTTGATAAATAAGCTTGTCATATACTCAAGTTCCAATAAAAAATCTTGGTCAGCTGATGTCATTCTGGCAGCCCTTACATATTGTCCTTTGACAATGATTCCTTCTGATGGTAGGGGTGCCAGTTATCAAATTCCAGATAAGAGATGGAAAATGTGGGCTTCCTGAAGACATTGGATTTTAAGATGTTACTCTTATTGTCAATAGTTAAGCTAATGTCCAGGTACAAAATATTGACCCTACTGTACCCATGAGTGAATATGAAGAAATCAACCGTGTGGTTAATGTACTGCAAAAAGTGTTTCAATGTCTCTTCGTCTCCTTTGCACACAATAAAAATATCATCCAAGAATCTGCTGTAATGCCTTATATATGCCCAAAATTCACTGAGGAAAATGTGTTCTTGCTCCCAGTAGAACATAAATAAATTTGCATATATGGGGACACAAGTTGTCCCCATAGCTACATCAGTCACTTGTTTGAAATAGTGTCCCTCAAAGTGTAGAAAGTTGTTGTTTAGTACCACCTCCATTAGTGTAGTAAGGATGTCAACTTCATCCTGATCAAAAAGAATGGTTCTCCCTAATTGCATCCCCAGCCATTCTATCCCAATGTCATGGGGTATTACTAAGAATAAGTTACATATGTTTATAGTAACTAAATATGTGTTCTCAGTAATAATTACTCCATTCAAATGTTCTAAGAATTGCCAAGAATCCTTTGTTATGTAAGAGAAGGCCCCCAACCCTTTTTGCAAATGATGGTCCAAATATTTACTAATAAAGCACATATTGGCTCTTTTAGCATCTACAATAGGCCTGGAATGCAAAAATTCAAGGCCCTTGTGAATTTTTGGGATACCAAAAATGTTCGGTATAACTGGGTAGTCGTTTATGAGAAAAAGATAATCCTTTTTGTTTATTTGCCCTTGATATAACATATCTTCTATCAGCAGATCTAATTTTTTCTAGGCTATATATATTTAATTGAGATTGCTTTCGCGATACGTATCCTCAGATAACAATGTGTTCATCTTATCAGAATAATCATTACTATCAAGAATCACAACACCACTACCCTTATCCGGTTTCATTATTTGGATACTGGTATCCCTGGCCAATCCCAACAATAAATCACTTTCCTCGTGCCAGATTGTTGTATGGTTTAGATGGCCTCTGCCTATAACTGTCCCTTATATCCATTTCACAAACCTTCTCCTATGTTCCAATGGTTCCATTCAAAGGGGGATTAAAATAGGTAGGTTTCCTCAATACCTTGCCTGGCTCTTCATGCCTTACCCCATCAAACCAAGCTTTTAGGTTAATTTTTTCATGTAAACAACTTCAAGTCTATTAGGATATTCACCAAATCACCCCATCTACTTGGCACAAAGGTGAATCCCTTTGCTAATAAATCAGCATGTGTTGTATTAATAGAATTATTGGAATAATTATAAACCTTATAGTCACCTGCCAAATTGACTACAATGTCTGGACCATTATTATCACATGTACTATTTGCTTCAGCCATGACACTGAGCAACACACTAATGTCTATCTGTTCGCTATCACCAGATGAATTCATATTTGTTTTATAAATAAAACTATTCAAAACAGTGGACCCACTATCAGCAATATCTTCAGTATTAACATTTACATCTTGAACTGAATATAAGTTCAAATTACTGTCAAAAATTACATCATTGGGGGCGTGGCCAAGGATGAACACAGGATAGCAGCAGATTTCTTCAGCTCCACCAATTTCATTACACTGACAGGAATTAATTACTTAAAAAATTAATTTTTGAAGTAATTTTCTTTCTAAATATGTTTGTTTTATATAGTTCTTGAACTATATCTAAAAAAGAAAGGAAATCTTAACAATATTCCTGTCAGAAATCACTTTGGAAATTTTCCTGTCAGTTTATCAGTCTGAAATGAGTTCCAGTAAGACAAATTCTCAAGACTCCAGCATCAAGAAAGAACTTCAGTCTCTGATAATTATAATCCAGCAACTTACTGCTAAGATGGATAAAATGGATACTAAAATAGACACCTTCATAGAAAAACTACAAAACAAATAGACTTGTTACATATAGACCTGCAACAACAGAAGATCCAGATGACAGGCATAGAAGAAGCTGTGAATGACATGGAAAATAGAATACAAGAAGAGGAAATCAACATTGAGTTTCTGCTGAAACAAAATACACATTTACAAACAAAGCTGGATGACCTGGAAAATAGATCTAGGCGCAATAACATTAGGATTTTTGGACTGCCAGAAAATATTGAAGGTAACAATATTACTTCTTTTTAACAACATGGCTCCCTAAAACTTTAGACTTACCAGAAGCATTCTCTTTTGGTATCGAAGAGCACATAGATCTATAGCTAATACTAACTCTAACAAAAACTATCCTAGATCAGTTATAGTTAGATTTTTATCATCTTTGATAAAGAGATGGTTCTTAAATCTGCTTGGGCTAAAGCTCCTGTTAAGATTAATGAGACAACTGTGCGTTTTGACAATGACTATTCTTCCATGGTAATAGCTAAAAGAAAAGTTTTTCTGCCACTAATAAGGAGCTTAAAAAGCACAGTTTAAAACATACCTTCTGTTTCCTGCCAAGCTTAAAATCTTCCTTCCTGATGGTCCTAAAATTTTCGATGACTTAGACTCTGCTTTACTGTTTATCAAAAAAATAAGATTTTGGATAAAATAGAAGAAATGGAATGGGCTAGTCCTTCATTAAAGAGACTGGCAACTGAAACTTCGTGGAAGACTTCAGAGAAGAAGAAGAGACTAAAAAACAAATGATTTGTTCTAGGTTTTTTTCTCTCATCATTTTATTTCATTATTAATCTTTTTAAATATAGTTCCTGCATTTCCAAGAAGAAACAAATATTTTGAAAAAGATTTAATCAAAGTTATTCTCTGTGTGCAAAGAAATGTTTTGTTTCATAACTAGTCAAAATATCTGGAGATTTAATGGCAAGTTGTGATTCAACTTGTTTCTCTTTCTGAAAAGGAGAAGTAAGGTTAGTAATTTGATACATTTTTTTTTCTTTATCTTTTATTTTTCTTCTCCTTTTCTTCTTTTCTTTGTTTAAACAAAGACATTCTATTTAGATTATGTAGTGGGTGAAGGGTGGGGGAAGGCAGGGAGAGAAGAGTAATGAAAATATGATTAATAGAATAATAACATATTTATACCTTGTAAAAAGTTTATATATTCTTCAAATGCTATTCCTAATTATACTTTCTTGATTACACTGCTTATGCTTGTTTGTAAATAATCTGTCATG